>NW_027514847.1:0-116271 GCF_048772815.1 Callospermophilus lateralis | reverse complement strand
TGTCTCTATGGTTTGTTTCCTCTTCAAGTAGCCCTGAGCACAGATTGTGGAAAAGCATTTTCATCGAGAGGGGTTGCCAAGCTTCTAAGAATTAACGAGTTTCCAAAATTCCAGCAAATATTTTTTTACCCAATCTTGATGATACTTGGTGGTAATGATCAGTACACAAATCCCACTTGTCTCACCAAATTTTGTTCTTCTAGGTTGAAGCGTTCGTCTACAGTAGCAGTTTTTATATTTAGGTTTCTCTCTGTTCTCTCCTATATAGATAGATGAATTTGGAACTCTAAATCCAACATGGTTCGTAGTAGCTCTTGGAAACCTGACAATATAAAGGAGTTCTCAGTTTTGTCTCTATGGTTTGTTTATTCTTCATAGCCCTAAGCACAGACTGTGGAAAACCAATTTCATCGAGAGGGGTTGCCAAGCTTCTAAGAATTAACGATTTTCCCAAACACCAGCAAATATTTTTCACCCAATCTTGATGATACTTGGTGGTAATTATCAGTACACAAATCCCACTTGGCTTACCAAATTTTGTTCTTCTAGGTTGAAGCGTTCATCTACAGTAGTATTTTTTGTATTTAGTTTTCCCTCTGTTCTCTCCTATATAGATAGATGAATTTCGAACTCTAAATCCAACATGGTTTGTAGTAGCTCTTTGAAAATTTACAAAATAAAGGAGTTCTCAGTTTTGTCTCTATGGTTTGTTTCCTTTTCAAGTAGCCCTAAGCACAGACTGTGGAAAAGCACTTTCATTGAGAGGGGTTGCCAAGCTTCTAAGAATTAACGATTTTCAGAAATACCAGCAAATATTTTTTCACCCGATCTTGATGATACTTGGTGGTAATGATCAGTACACAAATCCCACTTGGCTCACGAAATTTTGTTCTTCTAGGTTGAAGCGTTCGTGTACATTAGCAGTTTCTATATTTTGTTTCCTTCTGTTCTCTCCTATGTAGATAGATGAATTTGGAACTCTAAATCCAACATGGTTTGTAGTAGCTCTTTGAAACTTGACAAAATAAAGGAGTTCTCAGTTTTGTCTCTATGGTTTGTTTCCTCTTCAAGTAGCCCTAAGCACAGACTGTGGAAAAGCACTTTCATCGAGAGGGGTTGCCAAGCTTCTAAGAATTAACGAGTTTCCGAAATACCTGCAAATATTTTTTCACCCAATCTTGATGATACTTGGTGGTAATGATCAGTACACAAATCCCACTTGGCTCACCAAATTTTGTTCTTCTAGGTTGAAGCGTTCGTCTACCGTAGCAGTTTTTATATTTAGGTTTCCCTCTGTTCTCTCCTATATAGATAGATGAAATTGGAACTCTAAATCCAACATGGTTCGAAGTAGCTCTTTGAAACTTGACAAAATAAAGGAGTTCTCAGTTTTGTCTCTATGGTTTGTTACCTCTTCACGTAGCCCAAGGCACAGACTGTGGAAAAGCAATTTCATTGAGAGGGGTTGCCAAGCTTCTAAGAATTAACGAGTTTCCGAAATACCAGCAAGTATTTTTTCACCCAATCTTGATAATACTTGGTGCTAATGATCAGTACACAAATCCCACTTGGCTCACCAAATTTTGTTCTTCTAGGTTGAAGCGTTCCTCTACAGTAGCAGTTTTTATATTTAGGTTTCCCTCTGTTCTCTAGTATATAGATAGATGAATTTGAAACTCTAAATCCAACATGGTTTGTAGTAGCTCTGGAAACTTGACAAAATAAAGGAGTTCTCAGTTTTGTCTCTATGGTTTGTTTCCTCTTCAAGTAGCCCTGAGCACAGATTGTGGAAAAGCATTTTCATCGAGAGGGGTTGCCAAGCTTCTAAGAATTAACGAGTTTCCAAAATTCCAGCAAATATTTTTTTACCCAATCTTGATGATACTTGGTGGTAATGATCAGTACACAAATCCCACTTGTCTCACCAAATTTTGTTCTTCTAGGTTGAAGCGTTCGTCTACAGTAGCAGTTTTTATATTTAGGTTTCTCTCTGTTCTCTCCTATATAGATAGATGAATTTGGAACTCTAAATCCAACATGGTTCGTAGTAGCTCTTGGAAACCTGACAATATAAAGGAGTTCTCAGTTTTGTCTCTATGGTTTGTTTATTCTTCATAGCCCTAAGCACAGACTGTGGAAAACCAATTTCATCGAGAGGGGTTGCCAAGCTTCTAAGAATTAACGATTTTCCCAAACACCAGCAAATATTTTTCACCCAATCTTGATGATACTTGGTGGTAATTATCAGTACACAAATCCCACTTGGCTTACCAAATTTTGTTCTTCTAGGTTGAAGCGTTCATCTAGAGTAGTATTTTTTGTATTTAGTTTTCCCTCTGTTCTCTCCTATATAGATAGATGAATTTCGAACTCTAAATCCAACATGGTTTGTAGTAGCTCTTTGAAAATTTACAAAATAAAGGAGTTCTCAGTTTTGTCTCTATGGTTTGTTTCCTTTTCAAGTAGCCCTAAGCACAGACTGTGGAAAAGCACTTTCATTGAGAGGGGTTGCCAAGCTTCTAAGAATTAACGAGTTTCCGAAATACCAGCAAATATTTTTTTCACCCAAACTTGATGATACTTGGTGGTAATGATCAGTACACAAATTCCACTTGGCTCACCAAATTTTGTTCTTCTAGGTTGAAGCGTTCGTCTACAGTAGCAGTTTTTATATTTAGGTTTTCCTCTGCTCTCTCCTATATAGTTAGATGAATTTGGAACTCTTAATCCAACATGGTTTGTAGTAGCTCTTTGAAAATTTACAAAATAAAGGAGTTCTCAGTTTTGTCACTATGGTTTGTTTCCTCTTCAAGTAGCCTTAGGCACAGACTGTGGAAAAGAACTTTCATTGAGAGGGGTTCCCAGGCTTCTAAGAATTAACGAGTTTCTGAAATACGAGCAAACACTTTTTCACCCAATCTTTATGATACTTGGTGGTAATGATAAGTACACAAATCCCACTTGGCTCACCAAATTTTGTTCTTCTAGGTTGAAGCGTTCGTCTACCGTAGCTGTTTTTATATTTAGGTATCCCTCTGCTCTCTCCTATATAGATAGATGAATTTCGAACTCTAAAACCAACATGGTTCGTAGTAGCTCTTTGAAACTTGACAAAATAAAAAAGTTCTCAGTTTTGTCTCCATGGTTTGTTTCCTCTAAAAATAGCCCTAAGCACAGACTCTGGAAAAGCAATTTCATTGAGAGGGGTTGCCAAGCTTCTAAGAATTAACGAGTTCCGAAATACCAGAAAATATTTTTTCACCCAATCTTGATGATACTTGGTGGTAATGATCAGTACAGAAATCCCACTTGGCTCACCAAATTTTGTTGTTCTAGGTTGAAACGTTCGTCTACAGTAGCAGTTTTTATATTTAGGTTTCCCTCTGCTCTCTCTATATAGATAGATGAATTTGGAACTCTAAATCCAACATGGTTCGTAGTAGCTCTTTGAAACTTGACAAAATAAAGGAGTTCTCAGTTTTGTCTCTGTGGTTTGTTTCCTCTTCAAGTAGCCCTAGGCACAGACGGTGGAAAAGCACTTTCATTGAGAGGGGTTGCCAAGCTTCTAAGAATTAACGAGTTTCCGAAATACCAGCAAATATTTTTTTTACCCAATCTTGATGATACTTGGTGGTAATGATCAGTACACAAATCACACTTGGCTCACCGAAATTTGTTCTACTAGGTTGAAGCGTTCGTCTACAGTAGCAGTTTTTAAATTATGGTTTCCCTCTGCTCTCTCCTATATAGATAGATGAATTTGGAACTCTAAATCCAACATGGTTCGTAGTAGCTCTTTGAAACTTGACAAAATAAAGGAGTTCTCATTTTTGTCTCTATGGTTTGTTTCCTCTTCAAGTAGCCCTAGACACAGACTGTGGAAAAGCAATTTCATTGAGAGGGGTTGCCAAGCTTCTAAGAATTAACGAGTTTCCGAAATTCCAGCAAATATTTTTTCACCCAATCTTGATGATACTTGGTGGTAATGATCAGTACACAAATCCCACTTGTCTCACCAAATTTTGTTCTTCTAGGTTGAAACGTTCGTCTAGAGTAGCAGTTTTTATATTTAGGTTTCCCACTGTTCTCTCTTATATAGATAGAAGAATTTGGAAATCTAAATCCAACATGGTTCGTAGTAGCTCTTTGAAACTTGACAAAATAAAGGAGTTCTCAGTTTTGTCTCTGTGGTTTGTTTCCTCTTCAAGTAGCCCTAGGCACAGACGGTGGAAAAGCACTTTCATTGAGAGGGGTTCCCAAGCTTCTAAGAATTAACGAGTTTCTGAAATACGAGCAAACACTTTTTCACCCAATCTTGATGATACTTGGTGGTAATGATAAGTACACAAATCCCACTTGGCTCACCAAATTTTGTTCTTCTAGGTTGAAGCGTTCGTCTACCGTAGCAGTTTTTATATTTAGGTATCCCTCTGCTCTCTCCTATATAGATAGATGAATTTGGAACTCTAAAACCAACATGGTTCGTAGTAGCTCTTTGAAACTTGACAAAATAAAAAAGTTCTCAGTTTTGTCTCCATGGTTTGTTTCCTCTAAAAATAGCCCTAAGCACAGACTCTGGAAAAGCAATTTCATTGAGAGGGGTTGCCAAGCTTCTAAGAATTAACGAGTTTCCGAAATACCAGAAAATATTTTTTCACCCAATCTTGATGATACTTGGTGGTAATGATCAGTACAGAAATCCCACTTGGCTCACCAAATTTTGTTGTTCTAGGTTGAAACGTTCGTCTACAGTAGCAGTTTTATATTTAGGTTTCCCTCTGCTCTCTCTATATAGATAGATGAATTTGGAACTCTAAATCCAACATGGTTCGTAGTAGCTCTTTGAAACTTGACAAAATAAAGGAGTTCTCAGTTTTGTCTCTGTGGTTTGTTTCCTCTTCAAGTAGCCCTAGGCACAGACGGTGGAAAAGCACTTTCATTGAGAGGGGTTGCCAAGCTTCTAAGAATTAACGAGTTTCCGAAATACCAGCAAATATTTTTTTTACCCAATCTTGATGATACTTGGTGGTAATGATCAGTACACAAATCACACTTGGCTCACCGAAATTTGTTCTACTAGGTTGAAGCGTTCGTCTACAGTAGCAGTTTTTAAATTATGGTTTCCCTCTGCTCTCTCCTATATAGATAGATGAATTGGGAACTCTAAATACAACATGGTTCGTAGGGGCTCTTTGAAACTTGACAAAATAAAGGAGTTCTCATTTTTGTCTCTATGGTTTGTTTCTTCTTCAAGTAGCCGTAGGCACAGACTGTGGAAAAGCAATTTCATTGAGAGGGGGTGCCTAGCTTCTAAGAATTAACGAGTTTCCAAAATTCCAGCAAATATTTTTTCACCCAATCTTGATGATACTTGGTGGTAATGATCAGTACACAAATCCCACTTGGCTCACCAAATTTTGTTCTTCCATATTGAAGCTTTCGTCTACAGTAGCAGTTTTTATATTTAGGTTTCCCTCTGTTCTCTCCTATATAGATAGATGAATTTGGAACTCTAAATCCAACATGGTTCGTAGTAGCTCTTGGAAACCTGACAATATAAAGGAGTTATCAGTTTTGTCTCTGTGGTTTGTTTCCTCTTCATAGCCCTAGGCACAGACTGTGGAAAAGCAATTTCATCGAGAGGCGTTGCCAAGCTTCTAAGAATTAACGATTTTCCCAAACACCAGCAAATATTTTTCACCCAATCTTGATGATACTTGGTGGGAATGATCAGTACACAAATCCCACTTGGCTTACCAAATTTTGTTCTTCTAGGTTGAAGCGTTCATCTACAGTAGTAGTTTTTATATTTAGTTTTCCCTCTTCTCTCCTATATAGATAGATGAATTTGGAACTCTAAATCCTTCATGGTTCGTAGTATCTCTTTGAAACTTGACAAAATAAAGGAGTTCTCAGTTTTGTCTCTATGGTTTGTTTTCTCTTCAAGTAGCCCTAATCACAGACTGTGGAAAAGCACTTTCATTGAGAGGGGATGCCAAGCTTCTAAGAATTAACGAGTTTCCAAGATTCCAGCAAATATTTTTTTACCCAATCTTGATGATGCTTGGTGGTAATGATCAGTGCACAAATCCCACTTGGCTCACCAAATTTTGTTCTTCTAGGTTGAAGCGTTCGTCTACAGTAGCAGTTTTTATATTTAGGTTTCCCTCTGCTCTCTCCTATATAGATAGATGAATTTGGAACTCTAAATCCAACATGGTTTGTAGTAGCTCTTTGAAACTTGACAAAATAAAGGAGTTCTCAGTTTTGTCTCTATGGTTTGTTTCCTGTTCAAGTAGCCTTAGGCACACACTGTGGAAAAGCACTTTCATTGAGATGGGTTTCCAAGCTTCTAAGAATTAACGAGTTTTCGAAATACCAGCAAACACTTTTTCACCCAATCTTGATGATACTTTGTGGTAATGATCAGTACACAAATCCCACTTGGCTCACCAAATTTTGTTCTTCTAGGTTGAAGCGTTCGTCTACAGTAGCAGTTTTTATATTTAGATTTCCTCTGCTCTCTCCTATATAGATAGATGAATTGGAACTCTTAATCCAACATGGTTCATAGTAGCTCTTTGAAACTTGACAAAATAAAGGAGTTCTCAGTTTTGTCTCTATGGTTTGTTTCCTCTTCAAGTAGCCCTAGGCACAGACTGTGGAAAAGCAATTTCATTGAGAGGGGTTGCCAAGCTTAAAAGAATTAACGAGTTTCCAAAATACAAGCAAATATTTTTTCACCCAATCTTGATGATACTTGGTGGTAATGATCAGTACACAAATCCCACTTGGCTCACCAAATTTTGTTCTTCTAGGTTGAAGCGTTCGTCTACAGTAGCAGTTTTTATATTTAGGTTTCCCTCTGTTCTCTCCTATATAGATAGATGAATTTCGAAATGTAAATCCAACATGGTTCGTAGTAGCTCTTTGAAACTTGACAAAATAAAGGAGATCTCAGTTTGTCTCTATGGTTTGTTTCCTCTTCACGTAGCCCTAGGCACAGACTGTGGAAAATCACTTTCATTGAGAGGGGTTGCCAAGCTTCTAAGAATTGACGAGTTTCCGAAATACCAGCAAATATTTTTTTCACCCAATCTTGATGATACTTGGTGGTAATGATCAGTACACAAATCCCACTTGGATCACCAAATTTTGTTCTTCTATATTGAAGCGTTCGTCTACAGAAGCAGTTTTTATATTTAGGTTTCCCTCTGTTCTCTCCTGTATAGATAGATGAATTTGGAACTCTAAATCCAACATGGTTTGTAGTAGCTCTTTGAAACTTGACAAAATAAAGGAGTTCTCAGTTTTGTCTCTATGGTTTGTTTCTTCTTCACGTAGCCTTCAGCACAGACTGTGGAAAAGCACTTTCATTGAGAGGGGTTGCCAAGCTTCTAAGAATTAACGAGTTTCCGAAATACCAGCAAATATTTTTTCACCCGATCTTGATGTTACTTGGTGGTAATGATTAGTACACAAATCCCATTTGGCTCAAAAAATTTTGTTCTTATAGGTTGAAGCGTTCGTCTACAGTAGCATTTTAATATTTAGGTTTCCTGTGCTCTCTCCTATATAGATAGATGAATTTGGAACTCTCAATCCAACACGGTTCGTAGTAGCTCTTTGAAACTTGACAAAATAAAGGAGTTCTCATTTTTGTCTCTATGGTTTGTTTCCTCTTCAAGTAGCCCTAGACACAGACTGTGGAATAGCAATTTCATTGAGAGGGGTTGCCAAGCTTCTAAGAATTAACGAGTTCCGAAATTCCAGCAAATATTTTTTCACCCAATCTTGATGATACTTGGTGGTAATGATCAGTACACAAATCCCACTTGTCTCACCAAATTTTGTTCTTCTAGGTTGAAACGTTCGTCTAGAGTAGCAGTTTTTATATTTAGGTTTCCCACTGTTCTCTCTTATATAGATAGAAGAATTTGGAAATCTAAATCCAACATGGTTCGTAGTAGCTCTTTGAAACTTGACAAAATAAAGGAGTTCTCAGTTTTGTCTCTGTGGTTTGTTTCCTCTTCAAGTAGCCCTAGGCACAGACGGTGGAAAAGCACTTTCATTGAGAGGGGTTGCCCAAGCTTCTAAGAATTAACGAGTTTCCGAAATACCAGCAAATATTTTTTTTACCCAATCTTGATGATACTTGGTGGTAATGATCAGTACACAAATCCCATTTGGCTCACCAAATTTTGTTCTTATAGGTTGAAGCGTTCGTCTACAGTAGCAGTTTTTATATTTAGGTTTCCCTCTGTTCTCTCCTATATAGATAGATGAATTTGGAAATCTAAATCCAACATGGTTCGTAATAGCTCTTTGAAACTTGACAAAATAAAGGAGATCTCAGTTTGTCTCTATAGTTTGTTTCCTCTTCACGTAGCCCTAGGCACAGACTGTGGAAAATCACTTTCATTGAGACGGGTTGCCAAGCTTCTAAGAATTAACGAGTTCCGAAATACGAGCAAACACTTTTTCACCCAATCTTGATGATACTTGGTGGTAATGACAAATACACAAATCTCACTTGGCTCACCAAATTTTGTTCTTCGAGGTTGAAGCGTTCGTCTACAGTGGCAGTTTTTATATTTATGTTTACCTCTGTTCTCTCCTATATAGATAGATGAAATTGGAACTCTAAATCCAACATGGTTCGTAGTAGATCTTTGAAACGTGACAAAATAAAGGAGTTCTCAGTTTTGTCTCTATGGTTTGTTACCTCTTCACGTAGCCTTTGGCACAGACTGTGGAAAAGCAATTTCATTGAGAGGGTTGCCAAGCTTCTAAGAAATAACGAGTTTCCGAAACACCAGCAAGTATTTTTTCACCCAATCTTGATGATACTTGGTGGTAATGATCAGTACACAAATCCCACTTGGCTCACCAAATTTTGTTCTTCTAGGTTGAAGCGTTCGTCTACAGTAGCAGTTTTTATATTTATGTTTCCCTCTGTTCTCTCCTATATAGATAGATGAATTTGGAACTCTAAATCCAACATGGTTCGTAGTAGCTCTGGAAACTTGACAAAATAAAGAGTTCTCAGTTTTGTCTCTATGGTTTGTTTCCTCTTCAAGTAGCCCTAGGCACAGACTGTGGAAAAGCACTTTCATTGAGAGGGGTTGCCAAGCTTCTAAGAATTAACGAGTTTTTGAAATACCAGCAAATATTTTTTCACCCAATTGATGATACTTGGTGGTAATGATCAGTACACAAATCACACTTGGCTCACCGAAATTTGTTCTACTAGGTTGAAGCGTTCGTCTACAGTAGCAGTTTTTAAATTATGGTTTCCCTCTGCTCTCTCCTATATAGATAGATGAATTTGGAACTCTAAATCCAACATGGTTCGTAGGGGCTCTTTGAAACTTGACAAAATAAAGGAGTTCTCATTTTTGTCTCTATGGTTTGTTTCCTCTTAAAGTAGCCCTAGGCACAGACTGTGGAAAAGCAATTTCATTGAGAGGGGGTGCCAAGCTTCTAAGAATTAACGAGTTTTCGAAATTCCAGCAAATATTTTTTCACCCAATCTTGATGATACTTGGTGGTAATGATCAGTACACAAATCCCACTTGGCTCACCAAATTTTGTTCTTCTAGGTTGAAGCGTTCGTCTACAGTAGCAGTTTTTATATTTAGGTTTCCCTCTGTTCTCTCCTATATAGATAGATGAATTTGGAACTCTAAATCCAACATGGTTCGTAGTAGCTCTTGGAAACTTGAAAATATAAAGGAGTTCTCAGTTTTGTCTCTATGGTTTGTTTCCTCTTCATAGCCCTAGGCACAGACTGTGGAAAAGCACTTTCATCGAGAGGGGTTGCCAAGCTTCTAAGAATTAACGAGTTTCCCAAATACCAGCAAATATTTTTCACCCAATCTTGATGATACTTGGTGGTAATGATCAGTACAGAAATCCCACTTGGCTCACCAAATTTTGTTCTTCTAGGTTGAAGCGTTCGTCTACAGTAGCAGTTTTTATATTTACGTTTCCCTCTGTTCTCTCCTACATAGATAGATGAAATTGGAACTCTAAATCCAACATGGTTCTAAGTAGCTCTTTGAAACTTGACAAAATAAAGGAGTTCTCAGTTTTGTCTCTATGGTTTGTTACCTCTTCACGTAGCCAAGGCACAGACTGTGGAAAAGCAATTTCATTGAGAGGGGTTGCCAAGCTTCTAAGAATTAACGAGTTTCCGAAATACCAGCAAGTATTTTTTCACCCAATCTTGATAATACTTGGTGCTAATGATCAGTACACAAATCCCACTTGGCTCATCAAATTTTGTTCTTCTAGGTTGAAGCGTTTCTCTACAGTAGCAGTTTTTATATTTAAGTTTCCCTCTGTTCTCTAGTATATAGATAGATGAATTTGAAACTCTAAATCCAACATGGTTCGTAGTAGCTCTGGAAACTTGACAAAATAAAGGAGTTCTCAGTTTTGTCTCTATGGTTTGTTTCCTCTTCAAGTAGCCCTGAGCACAGATTGTGGAAAAGCATTTTCATCGAGAGGGGTTGCCAAGCTTCTAAGAATTAACGAGTTTCCAAAATTCCAGCAAATATTTTTTTACCCAATCTTGATGATACTTGGTGGTAATGATCAGTACACAAATCCCACTTGTCTCACCAAATTTTGTTCTTCTAGGTTGAAGCGTTCGTCTACAGTAGCAGTTTTTATATTTAGGTTTCTCTCTGTTCTCTCCTATATAGACAGATGAATTTGGAACTCTAAATCCAACATGGTTCGTAGTACCTCTTGGAAACCTGACAATATAAAGGACTTCTCAGTTTTGTCTCTATGGTTTGTTTATTCTTCATAGCCCTAAGCACAGACTGTGGAAAACCAATTTCATCGAGAGGGGTTGCCAAGCTTCTAAGAATTAACAATTTTCCCAAACACCAGCAAATATTTTTCACCCAATCTTGATGATACTTGGTGGTAATTATCAGTACACAAATCCCACTTGGCTTACCAAATTTTGTTCTTCTAGGTTGAAGCGTTCATCTACAGTAGTATTTTTTGTATTTAGTTTTCCCTCTGTTCTCTCCTATATAGATAGATGAATTTCGAACTCTAAATCCAACATGGTTTGTAGTAGCTCTTTGAAAATTTACAAAATAAAGGAGTTCTCAGTTTTGTCTCTATGGTTTGTTTCCTTTTCAAGTAGCCCTAAGCACAGACTGTGGAAAAGCACTTTCATTGAGAGGGGTTGCCAAGCTTCTAAGAATTAACGAGTTTCCGAAATACCAGCAAATATTTTTTTCACCCAAACTTGATGATACTTGGTGGTAATGATCAGTACACAAATTCCACTTGGCTCACCAAATTTTGTTCTTCTAGGTTGAAGCGTTCGTCTACAGTAGCAGTTTTTATATTTAGGTTTTACTCTGCTCTCTCCTATATAGTTAGATGAATTTGGAACTCTTAATCCAACATGGTTTGTAGTAGCTCTTTGAAAATTTACAAAATAAAGGAGTTCTCAGTTTTGTCACTATGGTTTGTTTCCTCTTCAAGTAGCCTTAGGCACAGACTGTGGAAAAGAACTTTCATTGAGAGGGGTTCCCAAGCTTCTAAGAATTAACGAGTTTCTGAAATACGAGCAAACACTTTTTCACCCAATCTTGATGATACTTGGTGGTAATGATAAGTACACAAATCCCACTTGGCTCACCAAATTTTGTTATTCTAGGTTGAAGCGTTCGTCTACAGTAGCAGTTTTTATATTTAGGTTTCTCTCTGTTCTCTCCTATATAGATAGATGAATTTGGAACTCTAAATCCAACATTGTTCGTAGTAGCTCTTGGAAACCTGACAATATAAAGGAGTTCTCAGTTTTGTCTCTATGGTTTGTTTATTCTTCATAGCCCTAAGCACAGACTGTGGAAAACCAATTTCATCGAGAGGGGTTGCCAAGCTTCTAAGAATTAACGATTTTCCCAAACACCAGCAAATATTTTTCACCCAATCTTGATGATACTTGGTGGTAATTATCAGTACACAAATCCCACTTGGCTTACCAAATTTTGTTCTTCTAGGTTGAAGCGTTCATCTACAGTAGTAGTTTTTGTATTTAGTTTTCCCTCTGTTCTCTCCTATATAGATAGATGAATTTGGAACTCTAAATCCAACATGGTTTGTAGTAGCTCTTTGAAACTTGACAAAATAAAGGAGTTCTCAGTTTTATCTCTATGGTTTGTTTCCTCTTCAAGTAGCCTTAGGCACAGACTGTGGAAAAGCACTTTCATTGAGATGGGTTGCCAAGTTTCTAAGAATTAACGAGTTTCCGAAATACGAGCAAACACTTTTTCACCCAAACTTGATGGTACTTGGTGGTAATGATCCGTACACAAATCCCATTTGGCTCACCAAATTTTGTTCTTATAGGTTGAAGCGTTCGTCTACAGTAGCATTTTAATATTTAGGTTTCCTGTGCTCTCTCCTATATAGATAGATGAATTTTGAACTCTAAATCCAACATGGTTCGTAGTAGCTCTTTGAAACTTGACAAAATAAAGGAGTTCTCATTTTTGTCTCTATGGTTTGTTTCCTCTTCAAGTAGCCCTAGACACAGACTGTGGAAAAGCAATTTCATTGAGAGGGGTTGCCAAGCTTCTAAGAATTAACGAGTTTCCGAAATTCCAGCAAATATTTTTTCACCCAATCTTGATGATACTTGGTGGTAATGATCAGTACACAAATCCCACTTGTCTCACCAAATTTTGTTCTTCTAGGTTGAAACGTTCGTCTAGAGTAGCAGTATTTATATTTAGGTTTCCCACTGTTCTCTCTTATATAGATAGAAGAATTTGGAAATCTAAATCCAACATGGTTCGTAGTAGCTCTTTGAAACTTGACAAAATAAAGGAGTTCTCAGTTTTGTCTCTGTGGTTTGTTTCCTCTTCAAGTAGCCCTAGGCACAGACGGTGGAAAAGCACTTTCATTGAGAGGGGTTGCCAAGCTTCTAAGAATTAACGAGTTTCCGAAATACCAGCAAATATTTTTTTTACCCAATCTTGATGATACTTGGTGGTAATGATCAGTACACAAATCACACTTGGCTCACCGAAATTTGTTCTACTAGGTTGAAGCGTTCGTCTACAGTAGCAGTTTTTAAATTATGGTTTCCCTCTGCTCTCTCCTATATAGATAGATGAATTTGGAACTCTAAATCCAACATGGTTCGTAGGGGCTCTTTGAAACTTGACAAAATAAAGGAGTTCTCATTTTTGTCTCTATGGTTTGTTTCCTCTTCACGTAGCCCTAGGCACAGACTGTGGAAAATCACTTTCATTGAGACGGGTTGCCAAGCTTCTAAGAATTGACGAGTTTCCGAAATACCAGCAAATATTTTTTTCACCCAATCTTGATGATACTTGGTGGTAATGATCAGTACACAAATCCCACTTGGCTCACCAAATTTTGTTCTTCCATATTGAAGCGTTCGTCTACAGTAGCAGTTTTTATATTTAGGTTTCCCTCTGTTCTCTCCTATATAGATAGATGAATTTGGAACTCTAAATCCAACATGGTTCGTAGTAGCTCTTGGAAACCTGACAATATAAAGGAGTTATCAGTTTTGTCTCTGTGGTTTGTTTCCTCTTCATAGCCCTAGGCACAGACTGTGGAAAAGCAATTTCATCGAGAGGCGTTGCCAAGCTTCTAAGAATTAACGATTTTCCCAAACACCAGCAAATATTTTTCACCCAAACTTGATGATACTTGGTGGGAATGATCAGTACACAAATCCCACTTGGCTTACCAAATTTTGTTCTTCTAGGTTGAAGCGTTCATCTACAGTAGTAGTTTTTATATTTAGTTTTCCCTCTTGTCTCCTATATAGATAGATGAATTTGGAACTCTAAATCCTTCATGGTTCTTAGTATCTCTTTGAAACTTGACAAAATAAAGGAGTTCTCAGTTTTGTCTCTATGGTTTGTTTCCTCTTCAAGTAGCCCTAATCACAGACTGTGGAAAAGCACTTTCATTGAGAGGGGATGCCAAGCTTCTAAGAATTAACGAGTTTCCAAGATTCCAGCAAATATTTTTTTACCCAATCTTGATGATGCTTGGTGGTAATGATCAGTGCACAAATCCCACTTGGCTCACCAAATTTTGTTCTTCTAGGTTGAAGCGTTCGTCTACAGTAGCAGTTTTTATATTTAGGTTTCCCTATGCTCTCTCCTATATAGATAGATGAATTTGGAACTCTAAATCCAACATGGTTTGTAGTAGCTCTTTGAAACTTGACAAAATAAAGGAGTTCTCAGTTTTGTCTCTATGGTTTGTTTCCTCTTCAAGTAGCCTTAGGCACACACTGTGGAAAAGCACTTTCATTGAGATGGGTTTCCAAGCTTCTAAGAATTAACGAGTTTTCGAAATACCAGCAAACACTTTTTCACCCAATCTTGATGATACTTTGTGGTAATGATCAGTACACAAATCCCACTTGGCTCACCAAATTTTGTTCTTCTAGGTTGAAGCGTTCGTCTACAGTAGCAGTTTTTATATTTAGATTTCCTCTGCTCTCTCCTATATAGATAGATGAATTGGAACTCTTAATCCAACATGGTTCATAGTAGCTCTTTGAAACTTGACAAAATAAAGGAGTTCTCAGTTTTGTCTCTATGGTTTGTTTCCTCTTCAAGTAGCCCTAGGCACAGACTGTGGAAAAGCAATTTCATTGAGAGGGGTTGCCAAGCTTAAAAGAATTAACGAGTTTCCAAAATACAAGCAAATATTTTTTCACCCAATCTTGATGATACTTGGTGGTAATGATCAGTACACAAATCCCACTTGGCTCACCAAATTTTGTTCTTCTAGGTTGAAGCGTTCGTCTACAGTAGCAGTTTTTATATTTAGGTTTCCCTCTGTTCTCTCCTATATAGATAGATGAATTTCGAAATGTAAATCCAACATGGTTCGTAGTAGCTCTTTGAAACTTGACAAAATAAAGGAGATCTCAGTTTGTCTCTATGGTTTGTTTCCTCTTCACGTAGCCCTAGGCACAGACTGTGGAAAATCACTTTCATTGAGAGGGGTTGCCAAGCTTCTAAGAATTGATGAGTTTCCGAAATACCAGCAAATATTTTTTTCACCCAATCTTGATGATACTTGGTGGTAATGATCAGTACACAAATCCCACTTGGCTCACCAAATTTTGTTCTTCTATATTGAAGCGTTCGTCTACAGAAGCAGTTTTTATATTTAGGTTTCCCTCTGTTCTCTCCTGTATAGATAGATAAATTTGGAACTCTAAATCCAACATGGTTTGTAGTAGCTCTTTGAAACTTGACAAAATAAAGGAGTTCTCAGTTTTGTCTCTATGGTTTGTTTCTTCTTCACGTAGCCTTCAGCACAGACTGTGGAAAAGCACTTTCATTGAGAGGGGTTGCCAAGCTTCTAAGAATTAACGAGTTTCCGAAATACCAACAAATATTTTTTCACCCGATCTTGATGATACTTGGTGGTAATGATTAGTACACAAATCCCACTTGGCTCACGAAATTTTGTTCTTCTAGGGTGAAGCGTTCGTGTACATTAGCAGTTTCTATATTTTGTTTCCTTCTGTTCTCTCCTATGTAGATAGATGAATTTGGAACTCTAAATCCAACATGGTTTGTAGTAGCTCTTTGAAACTTGACAAAATAAAGGAGTTCTCAGTTTTGTCTCTATGGTTTGTTTCCTCTTCAAGTAGCCCTAATCACAGACTCTGTAAAAGCACTTTCATCGAGAGGGGTTGCCAAGCTTCTAAGAATTAACGAGTTTCCAAAATTCCAGCAAATATTTTTTTACCCAATCTTGATGATACTTGGTGCTAATGATCAGTACACAAATCCCACTTGGCTCACCAAATTTTGTTCTTCTAGTTTGAAGCGTTCGTCTACAGTAGCAGTTTTTATATTTAGGTTTCCCTCTGCTCTCTCCTATATAGATAGATGAATTTGGAACTCTAAATCCAACATGGTTTGTAGTAGCTCTTTGAAACTTGACAAAATAAAGGAGTTCTCAGTTTTATCTCTATGGTTTGTTTCCTCTTCAAGTAGCCTTAGGCACAGACTGTGGAAAAGCACTTTCATTGAGATGGGTTGCCAAGTTTCTAAGAATTAACGAGTTTCCGAAATACCAGCAAATATTTTTTCACCCGATCTTGATGATACTTGGTGGTAATGATTAGTACACAAATCCCACTTGGCTCACCAAATTTTGTTCTTATAGGTTGAAGCGTTCGTCTACAGTAGCAGTTTTTATATTTAGGTTTCCCTCTGCTGTCTCCTATATAGATAGATGAATTTGGAACTCTAAATCCAACATGGTTTGTAGTAGCTCTTTGAAACTTGACAAAATAAAGGAGTTCTCAGTTTTATCTCTATGGTTTGTTTCCTCTTCAAGTAGCCTTAGGCACAGACTGTGGAAAAGCACTTTCATTGAGATGGGTTGCCAAGTTTCTAAGAATTAACGAGTTTCCGAAATACGAGCAAACACTTTTTCACCCAATCTTGATGATACTTGGTGGTAATGATCAGTACACAAATCCCACTTGGCTCACGAAATTTTGTTCTTCTCGATTGAAGCGTTCGTCTACAGTAGCATTTTAATATTTAGGTTTCCTGTGCTCTCTCCTATATAGATAGATGAATTTGGAACTCTAAATCCAACATGGTTCGTAGTAGCTCTTTGAAACTTGACAAAATAAAGGAGTTCTCATTTTTGTCTCTATGGTTTGTTTCCTCTTCAAGTAGCCCTAGACACAGACTGTGGAAAAGCAATTTCATTGAGAGGGGTTGCCAAGCTTCTAAGAATTAACGAGTTTCCGAAATTCCAGCAAATATTTTTTCACCCCATCTTGATGATACTTGGTGGTAATGATCAGTACACAAATCCCACTTGTCTCACCAAATTTTGTTCTTCTAGGTTGAAACGTTCGTCTAGAGTAGCAGTTTTTATATTTAGGTTTCCCACTGTTCTCTCTTATATAGATAGAAGAATTTGGAAATCTAAATCCAACATGGTTCGTAGTAGCTCTTTGAAACTTGACAAAATAAAGGAGTTCTCAGTTTTGTCTCTGTGGTTTGTTTCCTCTTCAAGTAGCCCTAGGCACAGACGGTGGAAAAGCACTTTCATTGAGAGGGGTTGCCAAGCTTCTAAGATTAACGAGTTTCCGAAATACCAGCAAATATTTTTTTTACCCAATCTTGATGATACTTGGTGGTAATGATCAGTACACAAATCCCACTTGGCTCACCCAATTTTGTTTTTCTAGGTTGAAGCGTTCTTCTACAGTAGCAGTTTTTATATTTAGGTTTCCCTCTGTTCTCTCCTATATAGATAGATGAATTTGGAAATCTAAATCCAACATGGTTCGTAGTAGCTCTTTGAAACTTGACAAAATAAAGGAGATCTCAGTTTGTCTCTATGGTTTGTTTCCTCTTCACGTAGCCCTAGGCACAGACTGTGGAAAATCACTTTCATTGAGACTGGTTGCCAAGCTTCTAAGAATTGACGAATTTCCGAAATACCAGCAAATATTTTTTTCACCCAATCTTGATGATACTTGGTGGTAATGATCAGTACACAAATCCCACTTGGCTCACCAAATTTTGTTCTTCCATATTGAAGCGTTCGTCTACAGTAGCAGTTTTTATATTTAGGTTTCCCTCTGTTCTCTCCTATATAGATAGATGAATTTGGAACTCTAAATCCAACATGGTTCGTAGTTGCTCTTGGAAACCTGACAATATAAAGGAGTTATCAGTTTTGTCTCTGTGGTTTGTTTCCTCTTCATAGCCCTAGGCACAGACTGTGGAAAAGCAATTTCATCGAGAGGCGTTGCCAAGCTTCAAAAAATTGAAGATTTTCCCAAACACCAACAAATATTTTTCACCCAATCTTGATGATACTTGGTGGGAATGATCAGTACACAAATCCCACTTGGCTTACCAAATTTTGTTCTTCTAGGTTGAAGCGTTCATCTACAGTAGTAGTTTTTATATTTAGTTTTCCCTCTTCTCTCCTATATAGATAGATGAATTTGGAACTCTAAATCCTTCATGGTTCGTAGTATCTCTTTGAAACTTGACAAAATAAAGGAGTTCTCAGTTTTGTCTCTATGGTTTGTTTTCTCTTCAAGTAGCCTTCAGCACAGATTGTTTAAAAGCACTTTCATTGAGAGGGGTTGCCAAGCTTCTAAGAATTAATGAGTTTCCGAAATACCAGCAAATATTTTTTCACCCGATCTTGATGATACTTGGTGGTAATGATTAGTACAAAAATCCCAATTGGCTCACGTAATTTTGTTCTTCTAGGTTGAAGCGTTCGTGTACAGTAGCAGTTTTTATATTTAGGTTTCCTTCTCTCCTATATAGATAGATGAATTTGGAACTCTAAATCCAACATGGTTTGTAGTAGCTCTTTGAAACTTGACAAAATAAAGGAGTTCTCAGTTTTGTCTCTATGGTTTGTTTCCTCTTCAAGTAGCCATAGGCACAGTTTGTGGAAAAGCACTTACATTGAGTTGATTTTCCAAGCTTCTAAGAATTAACGAGTTTCCGAAATACGAGCAAACACTTTTTCACCCAATCTTGATGATACTTTGTGGTAATGATCAGTACACAAATCCCACTTGGCTCACCAAATTTTGTTCTTCTAGGTTGAAGCGTTCATCTACAGTAGTAGTTTTTATATTTAGGTTTCCTCTGCTTTCTCCTATATAGATAGATGAATTTTGAACTCTAAATCCAACATGGTTCATAGTAGCTCTTTGAAACATGACAAAATAAAGGAGTTCTCAGTTTTGTCTCTATGGTTTGTTTCCTCTTCAAGTAGCCCTAAGCACAGACTGTAGAAAAGCAATTTCATTGAGAGTGGTTTCCAAGCTTCCAAGAATTAACGAGTTTCCGAAATACCAGCAAATATTTTTTCACCCAATCTTGATGATACTTGGTGTTAATTATCAGTACACAAATCCCACTTGGCTCACCAAATTTTGTTCTTCTAGGTTGAAGTGTTCGTCTACAGTAGCAGTTTTTATATTTAGGTTTCCCTCTGTTCTCTCATATATAGATAGATGAATTTGGAAATCTAAATCCAACATGGTTCGTAGAAGCTCTTTGAAACTTGACAAAATAAAGGAGTTCTCAGTTTTGTCTCTATGGTTTGTTTCCTCTTCACATAGCCCTAGGCACAGACTGTGGAAAAGCACTTTCATTGAAAGGGGTTGTGAAGCTTCTAAGAATTAACGAGTTTCCGAAATACCAGCAAATATTTTTTTCACCCAATCTTGATGATACTTGATGGTAATGATCAGTACACAAATTCCACTTGGCTCACCAAATTTTGTTCTTCTAGGTTGAAGCGTTCATCTACAGTAGTAGTTTTTATATTTAGTTTTCCCACTGTTCTCTCTTATATATATAGATGAATTTGGAACTCAAAATTCAACATGGTTAGTAGAAGCTCTTTGAAACTTGACAAAATAAAGGAGTTCTCAGTTTTGTCTCTATGGTTTGTTTTCTCTTTAAGTAGCCCTATGCACAGACTGTGGAAAAGCACTTTCACTGAGAGGGTTTGCCAACCTTCTAAGAATAAACGAGTTTCCGAAATACCTGCAAATATTTTTTCACCCAATCTTGATGATACTTGGTGGTAATGATCAGTACAAACATCCCACTTGGCTCACCAAATTTTGTTCTTCTAGGTTGAAGCGTTCGTCTACAGTAGCAGTTTTTATATTTAGGTTTCCCTCTGTTCTCTCCTATACAGATAGATGAATTTGGAAATCTAAATCCAACATGGTTCATAGTAGCTCTTTGAAACTTGAAAAAATAAAGGAGTTCTCAGTTTTGTCTCTATGGTTTGTTTCCTCTTCCTAGCCCTAGGCACAGACTGTCGAAAAGCACTTTCATTGAGAGGGGTTGCCAAGCTTCTAAGAATTAACGAGTTTCCCAAATACCAGCAAATATTTTTTTCACCCAATCTTGATGATACTTGGAGGTAATGATCAGTACACAAATTTCACTTGGCTCACCAAATATTGTTCTTCTAGGTTGAAGCGTTCATCTACAGTAGTAGTATTTATATTTAGTTTTCCCTCTGTTCTCTCCTATATAGATAGATGAATTTGGAACTCTAAATCCAACATGGTTTGTAGTAGCTCTTTGAAACTTTACAAAATAAAGGAGGTCTTAGTTTTGTCTCCATGGTTTGTTTCCCCTTCAAGTAGCCCTCAGCACAGACTGTGGAAAAGCACTTTCATCGAGAGGGGTTGCCAAGCTTCTAAGAATTAACGATTTTCCGAAATACCAGCAAATATTTTTTCACCCGATCTTGATGATACTTGGTGGTAATGATCAGTACACAAATCCCACTTGGCTCAGGAAATTTTGTTCTTCTCGGTTGAAGCGTTCGTGTACAGTAGCAGTTTTTATATTTAGTTTTCCCTCTGTTCTCTACTATATAGATAGATGAATTTGGAACTCTAAATCCAACATGGTTTGTAGTAGCTCTTTGAAACTTGACAAAATAAAGGAGTTCTCAGTTTTGTCTCTATGGATTGTTTCCTCTTCAAGTAGCCTTAGGCACAGACTGTGGAAAAGCACTTTCATTGAGATGGGTTGCAAAGTTTCTAAGAATTAACGAATTTCTGAATTACGAGCAAACACTTTTTCACCCAATCTTGATGATACTGTGTGGTAATGATCAGTACACAAATCCCTCTTGGCTCACCAAATTTTGCTCTTCTAGGTTGAAGCGTTCGTCTACAGTAGCAGTTTTTATATTTAGGTTTCCTCTGCTCTCTCCTATATAGATAGATGAATTTGGAACTCTAAATTAAACATGGTTCGTCGTAGCTCTTTGAAACTTGAAAAAATAAAGGAGTTCTCAGTTTTGTCTCTATGGTTTGTTTCCTCTTCAAGTAGCCCTAGGCACAGACTTGGAAAAGCAATTTCATTGAGAGGGGTTGCCAAGCTTCTAAGAATTAACGAGTTTCCCAAATACCAGCAAATATTTTTCACCCTATCTTGATGATGCTTGGTGGTAATGATCAGGACACAAATCCCACTTGGCTCACCAAATTTTGGTCTTCTAGTTTGAACCGTTCATCTACAGTGGTAGTTTTTATATTTTGTTTTCCCACTGTTCTCCCCTATATAGATAGATGAAGTTGGAACACTAAATCCAACATGGTTTGTAGTAGCTCTTTGAAACTTTACAAAATAAAGGAGTTCTCAGTTTTGTCTCTATGGTTTGTTTCCTCTTCAAGTAGCCTTCAGCACAGATTGTTTAAAAGCACTTTCATTGAGAGGGGTTGCCAAGCTACTAAGAATTAATGAGTTTCCGAAATAACAGCAAATATTTTTTCACCCGATCTTGATGATACTTTGTGGTAATGATCAGTACACAAATCCCACTTGGCTCACCAATTTTGTTCTTCTAGGTTGAAGCGTTCATCTACAGTAGCAGTTTTTATATTTAGGTTTCCTCTGCTTTCTCCTATATAGATAGATGAATTTGGAACTCTAAATCCAACATGGTTCATAGTAGCTCTTTGAAACTTGACAAAATAAAGGAGTTCTCAGTTTTGTCTCTATGGTTTGTTTCCTCTTCAAGTAGCCCTAGGCACAGACTGTAGAAAAGCAATTTCATTGAGAGGGGTTGCCAAGCTTCCAAGAATTAACGAGTTTCCGAAATACCAGCAAATATTTTTTCACCCAATCTTGATGATACTTGGTGTTAATGATCAGTACACAAATCCCATTTGGCTCACCAAATTTTGTTCTTCTAGGTTGAAGCGTTCGTCTACAGTAGCAGTTTTTATATTTAGGTTTCCCTCTGTTCTCTCATATATAGATAGATGAATTTGGAAATCTAAATCCAACATGGTTCGTAGAAGCTCTTTGAAACTTGACAAAATAAAGGAGTTCTCAGTTTTTTCTCTATGGTTTGTTTTCTCTTTAAGTAGCCCTATGCACAGACTGTGGAAAAGCACTTTCACTGAGAGGGGTTGCCAACCTTCTAAGAATTAACGAGTTTCCGAAATACCTGCAAATATTTTTTCATCCAATCTTGATGATACTTGGTGGTAATGATCAGTACACAAATCCCACTTGGCTCACCAAATTTTGTTCTTCTAGGTTGAAGCGTTCGTCTACAGTAGCAGTTTTTATATTTAGGTTTCCCTCTGTTCTCTCCTATACAGATAGATGAATTTGGAAATCTAAATCCAACATGGTTCGTAGAAGCTCTTTGAAACTTGACAAAATAAAGGAGTTCTCAGTTTTGTGCCTATGGTTTGTTTCCTCTTCCTTGCCCTAGGCACAGACTGTGGAAAAGCACTTTCATTGAGAGGGGTTGCCAAGCTTCTAAGAATTAACGAGTTTCCCAAATACCAGCAAATATTTTTTTCAACCAATCTTGATGATACTTGGTGGTAATGATCAGTACACAAATTTCACTTGGCTCACCAAATTTTGTTCTTCTAGGTTGAAGCGTTCATCTACAGTAGTAGTATTTATATTTAGTTTTCCCTCTGTTCTCTCTTATAGATAGATGAATTTGGAATTCTAAATCCAACATGGTTTGTAGTAGCTCTTTGAAACTTTACAAAATAAAGGAGGTCTTAGTTTTGTCTCCATGGTTTGTTTCCCCTTGAAGTAGCCCTCAGCACAGACTGTGGAAAAGCACTTTCATCGAGAGGGGTTGCCAAGCCTCTAAGAATTAACGATTTTCCGAAATACCAGCAAATATTTTTTCACCCGATCTTGATGATACTTGGTGGTAATGATTAGTACACAAATCCCACTTGGCTCACGAAATTTTGTTCTTCTCGGTTGAAGCGTTCGTGTACAGTAGCAGTTTTTATATTTAGTTTTCCATCTGCTCTCACCTATATTGATAGATGAATTTGGAACCCTAAATCCAACATGGTTTGTAGTAGCTCTTTGAAACTTGACAAAATAAAGGAGTTCTCAGTTTTGTCTCTATGGTTTGTTTCCTCTTTACGTAGCCCTAAGCACAGAATGAGTAAAAGCACTTTCATTGAGAGGGGTTGCCTACCTTCTAAGAATTAACAAGTTTCCGAAATACGAGCGAACACTTTTTCACCCAATCTTGATGATACTTGGTGGTAATGATGAGTACATAAATCCCACTTGGCTCACCAAATTTTGTTCTTCTAGGTTGAAGCGTTCGTCTACAGTAGTAGTTTTTATATTTAGGTTTCCATCTGCTCTCTCCTATATAGATAGATGAATTTGGAACTCTAAATCGAACATGGTTTGTAGTAGCTCTTTGAAACTTGACAAAATAAAGGAGTGCTCAGTTTTGTCTCTATGCTTTGTTTCCTCTTTAAGTAGTCCTATGCACAGACTGTGGAAAAGCACTTTCATTGAGAGGGGTTGACAAGCTTCTAAGAATTAACGAGTTTCCGAAATACCAGCAAATATTTTTTCACCCAATCTTGAGGATACTTGGTGGTAATGAACAGTACTCAAATCCCACTTGGCTCACCAAATTTTGTTCTTCTAGGTTGAAGCGTTCGTCTATAGTAGCAGTTTTTATATTTAGGATTCCCTCTTCTCTCCTATATAGATAGATGAATTTGGAACTCTAAATCTAACATGGTTTGTAGTAGCTCTTTGAAACTTGACAAAATAAAGGAGTTCTCAGTTTTGTCTCGATGGTTTGTTTCCTCTTCAAGTAGCCCTCAGCACAGACTGTGGAAAAGCACGTTCATTGAGAGAAGTTTCCAAGCTTCTAAGAATTAACGATTTTCGGAAATACCAGGAAATATTTTTTCACCCGATCTTGATGATACTTGGTGGTAATGATTAGTACACAAATCCCACTTGGCTCACCAAATTTTGTTCTTCTAGGTTGAAGCGTTTGTGTACAGTAGCAGTTTTTATATTTAGGTTTCCATCTGCTCACTCCTATATAGATAGATGAATTTGGAACTCTAAATCCAACATGGTTTGTAGTAGCTCTTTGAAACTTGACAAAATAAAGGAGTGCTTAGTTTTGTCTCTATGCTTTGTTTCCTCTTTAAGTAGCCCTATGCACAGACTGTGTAAAAGCACTTTCATTCAGAGGGGTTGTCAAGATTCTAAGAATTAACGCGTTTCCGAAATAACAGCAAATATTTTTTTACCCAATCTTGATGATACTTGGTGGTAATGATCAGTACACAAATCCCACTTGGCTCACCAAATTTTGTTCTTCTAGGTTGAAGCGTTCGTCTACAGTAGCAGTTTTTATATTTAGGTTTCCTCTGCTCTCTCCTATATAGATAGATGAACTTGGAACTCTAAATCCAACAGGGTTCGTAGTAGCTCTTTGAAACTTGACAAAATAAAGGAGTTCTCAGTTTTGTCTCTATGGTTTGTTTCCTCTTCATAGCCCTAGGCAAAGACTGTTTCAAAGCACTTTCATTGAGAGGGGTTGTCAAGCTTCTAAGAATTAACGCATTTCCGAAATACCTGCAAATATTTTTTCACCCAATCTTGATGATACTTGGTTTTAATGAAAAGTACACAAATCCCAATTGGCTCACCAAATTTTGTTCTTCTAGGTTGAAGCGTTCGTCTACAGTAGCATTTTTTATATTTAGGTTTTCCTCTGCTCTCTCCTATATAGATAGATGAATTTGGAACTCTAAATCCAACATGGTTTGTAGTAGCTCTTTGAAACTTGACAAAATAAAGGAGTTCTCAGTTTTGTCTCTATGGTTTGTTTCCTCTTCAAGTAGTCCTAGGCACAGACTCTGGAAAAGCACTTTCATTGAGAGGGGTTGCCAACCTTCTAAGAATTAACGAGTTTCCGAAATACCTGCAAATATTTTTTCACCTAATCTTGAGGATACTTGGTGGTAATGATCAGTACACAAATCCCACTTGGCTCACCAAATTTTGTTCTTCTAGCTTGAAGCGTTCGTCTACAGTAGCAGTTTTTATATTTATATTTCCATCTGCTCTCTCCTATATAGATAGATGAATTTGGAACTCTAAATCCAACATGGTTTGTAGTAGCTCTTTGAGACTTGACAAAATAAAGGAGTTCTCAGTTTTGTCTCTATGGTTTGTTTCCTCTTTAAGTAGCCCTAAGCCCAGACTGTGGAAAAGCACTTTCATTGAGAGGGGTTGTAAAGCTTCTAAGAATTAACGAGTTTCCGAAATACCAGAAAATATTTTTTCACCAAATCTTGATGATACTTGGTGGTAATGATCAGTACACAAATCCCACTTGGCTCACCAAATTTTGTTCTTCTAGGTTGAAGTGTTCGTCTACAGAATCCGTTTTTATATTCAGGCTTCCCTCTGCTCTGTCCTATATAGATAGATGAATTTGGAACTCTAAATCCAACATGGTTTTTAGTAGCTCTTTGAATCTTCACAAAATAAAGAGTTCTCAGTTTTGTCTCTATGGTTTGTTTCCTCTTCAAGTAGCCCTAGTCACATACTGTGTAAAAGCACTTTCATTGATAGGGGTTTCCAACCTTCTAAGAATTAACGAGTTTCCGAAATACCAGCAAATATTTTTTCACCCAATCTTGATGATACTTGGTGGTAATGATCAATACACAAATCCCACTTGGCTAACCAAATTTTGTTCTTCTAGGTTGAAGCGTTCGTCTACAGTAGCAGTTTTTATATTTAGGATACCCTCTGCTCTCTCCTATATAGATAGATGAATTTGGAACTCTAAATCCAACATGGTTCGTAGTAGCTCTTTGAAACTTGACAAAATAAAGGAGTTCCCAGTTTTGTCTCTATGGTTTGTTTCCTCATCAAGTAGTCCTAGGCACAGACAGTGGAAAAGCACTGTCATTGAGAGGGGTTGCCAACCTTCTAAGAATTAACGAGTTTCCGAAATACCTGCAAATATTTTTTCACCTAATCTTGAGGATACTTGGTGGTAATGATCAGTACACAAATCCCACTTGGCTCAGCAAATTTTGTTCTTCTAGCTTGAAGCGTTCGTCTACAGTAGCAGTTTTTATATTTAGGTTTCCTCTGCTCTCTCCTATATAGATAGATGAACTTGGAACTCTAAATCCAACATGGTTCGTAGTAGCTCTTTGAAACTTGACAAAATAAAGGAGTTCTCAGTTTTGTCTCTATGGTTTGTTTCCTCTTCATAGCCCTAGGCAAAGACTGTGGAAAAGCACTTTCATCGAGAGGGGTTGCCAAGCTTCTAAGAATTAACGAGTTTCCCAAATATCAACAAATATTTTTCACCCAATCTTGGTGATACTTGGTGGTAATGATCAGTACACAAATCCCACTTGGCTCACCAAATTTTGTTCTTCTAGGTTGAAGTGTTCATCTACAGAAGCAGTTTTTATATTTAGGATTCCGTCTGCTCTGTCCTATATAGATAGATGAATTTGGAACTCTAAATCCAACATGGTTCGTAGTAGCTCTTTGAATCTTCACAAAATAAAGGAGTTCTCAGTTTTGTCTCTATGGTTTGTTTCCTCTTCAAGTAGCCCTAAGCACAGACTGTGGAAAAGCACTTTCATTGAGAGGGGTTGTCAAGAATCTAAGAATTAACGCATTTCCGAAATACCAGCAAATATTTTTTCACCCAATCTTGATGAAACTTGGTGGTAATGATCAGTACACAAATCCCACTTGGCTCACCAAATTTTGTTCTTCTAGGTTGAAGCGTTCATCTACAGTAGTAGTTTTTATATTTAGTTTTCCCTCTGTTCTCTCCTATATAGATAGATGAATGTGGATCTCTAAATCCAACATGGTTTGTAGTAGCTCTTTGAAACTTGACAAAATAAAGGAGTTCTCAGTTTTGTCTCTATGGTTTGTTTCCTCTTTAAGTAGCCCTAAGCACAGACTGTGGAAAAGCACTTTCATTGAGAGGGGTTGTCAAGCTTCTAAGAATTAACGAATTTCCGAAATACCAGCATATATTTTTTCACCCAATCTTGATGATACTTGGTGGTAATGATCAGTACACAAATCCCACTTGGCTCACTAAATTTTGTTGTTCTAGGTTGAAGCGTTCATATACAGAAGCAGTTTTTATATTTAGGATTCCCTCTGCTCTGTCCTAAATAGATAGATGAATTTGGAACTCTAAATCAAACATGGTTCGTAGTAGCTCTTTGAAACTTCACAAAATAAAGGAGTTCTCAGTTTTGTCTCTATGGTTTGTTTCCTCTTCAAGTAGCCCTAAGCACAGACTGTGGAAAAGCACTTTCATTGAGAGGGGTTGTCAAGCTTCTAAGAATTAATGCATTTCCGAAATACCAGCAAATATTTTTTCACCCAATCTTGATGAAACTTGGTGGTAATGATTAGTACACAAATCCCACTTGGCTCACGAAATTTTGTTCTTCTCGGTTGAAGCGTTCGTGTACAGTAGCACTTTTTATTATTAGGTTTCCTTATGTTCTCTCCTATATAGATAGATGAATTTCGAACTCTAAATCCAACATGGTTTGTAGTAGCTCTTTGAAACTTGACAAAATAAAGGAGTTCTCAGTTTTGTCTCTATGGTTTGTTTCCTCTTCAAGTAGCCCTAGGCACAGACTGTGGAAAAGCACTTTCATTGAGAGGGGTTGCCAACCTTCTAAGAATTAACGAGTTTCCGAAATACCTGCAAATATTTTTTCACCCAATCTTGATGATACTTGGTGGTAATGATCAGTACACAAATCCCACTTGGCTCACCAAATTTTGTTCTTCTAGGTTGAAGCGTTCGTGTACAGTAGCAGTTTTTATATTTAGGTTTCCTTCTGTTCTCTCCAATATAGATAGATGAATTTGGAACTCTAAATCCTACATGGTTTGGAGTAGCTCTTTGAAACTTGACAAAATAAAGGAGTTCTCAGTTTTGTCTCTATGGTTTGTTTCCTCTTCAAGTAGCCCTAAGCACAGACTGTGGAAAAGCACTTTCATTGAGAGGGGTTGCCAAACTTCTAAGAATTAAAGAGTTTCCGAAATACCTGCAAATATTTTTTCACCCAATATTGATGATACTTGGTGGTAATGATCAGTACACAAATCCCACGTGGCTCACCAAACCTTGTTCTTCTATGTTGAAGCGTTCGTCTACAGAAGCAGTTTTTATATTTAAGATTCCCTCTGCTCTGTTCTATATAGATAGATGAATTTGCAACTCTAAATCCAACACGGTTCGTAGTAGCTCTTTGAAACTTCACAAAATAAAGGAGTTCTCAGTTTTGTCTCTACGGTTTGTTTGCTCTTCAAGTAGCCCTAAGCACAGACTGTTGAAAAGCACTTTCATTGAGAGGGGTTGTCAAGCTTCTAAGAATTAACACGTTTCTGAAATACCAGCATATATTTTTTCACCCAAACTTGATGATACTTGGTGGTAATGATCAGTACACAAATCCCACTTGGCTCACCAAATTTTGTTCTTCTAGGTTGAAGCGTTCGTCTACAGTAGCAGTTTTTATATTTATATTTCCATCTGCTCTCTCCTATATAGATAGATGAATTTGGAACTCTAAATCCAACATGGTTTGTAGTAGCTCTTTGAAACTTGACAAAATAAAGGAGTTCTCAGTTTTGTCTCTATGGTTTGTTTCCTCTTTAAGTAGCCCTAAGCACAGACTGTGGAAAAGCACTTTCATTGAGAGGGGTTGCCTACCTTCTAAGAATTAACAAGTTTCCGAAATACGAGCGAACACTTTTTCACCCAATCTTGATGATTCTTGGTGGTAATGATCAGTACATAAATCCCACTTGGCTCACCAAATTTTGTTCTTGTAGGTTGAAGCGTTCGTCTACAGTAGTAGTTTTTATATTTAGGTTTCCATCTGCTCTCTCCTATATAGATAGATGAATTTGGAACTCTAAATCGAACATGGTTTGTAGTAGCTCTTTGAAACTTGACAAAATAAAGGAGTGCTCAGTTTTGTCTCTATGCTTTGCTTCCTCTTTAAGTAGTCCTATGCACAGACTGTGGAAAAGCACTTTCATTGAGAGGGGTTGCCAAGCTTCTAAGAATTAACGCATTTCCGAAATACCAGCAAATATTTTTTCACCCAATCTTGATGAAACTTGGTGGTAATGATCAGTACACAAATCCCACTTGGCTCACCAAATTTTGTTCTTCTAGGTTGAAGCGTTCATCTACAGTAGTAGTTTTTATATTTAGTGTTCCCTCTGTTCTCTACTATATAGATAGATGAATGTGGAACTCTAAATCCAACATGTTTTGTAGTAGCTCTTTGAAACTTGACAAAATAAAGGAGTTCTCAGTTCTGTCTCTAAGGTTTGTTTCCTCTTCAAGTAGCCCTCAGCACAGACTGTGGAAAAGCACTTTCATTGAGAGAAGTTGCCAAGCTTCTAAGAATTAAGGAGTTTCTGAAATACCAGCAAATATTTTTTCACCCGATCTTGATGATACTTGGTGGTAATGATCAGTACACAAATCCCACTTGGCTCACGAAATTTTGTTCTTCTAGGTTGAAGCGTTCGTCTACAGTAGCAGTTTTTATATTTAGAATTCCATCTGCTCAATCCTATATAGATAGATGAATTTTGAACTCTAAATCCAACATGGTTTGTAGTAGCTCTTTGAAACTTGACAAAATAAAGGAGTTTTCAGTTTTGTCTCCATGGTTTGTTTCCTCTTTAAGTAACCCTAAGCACAGACTGTGTAAGCACTTTCATTGAGAGGGGTTGTCAAGAATCTAAGAATTAACGCATTTCCGAAATACCAGCAAATATTTTTTCACCCAATCTTGATGATACTTGGTGGTAATGATCAGTACACAAATCCCACTTGGCTCACCAAATTTTGTTCTTCTAGGTTGAAGCGTTCGTCTACAGAAGCAGTTTTTATATGTAGGATTCCCTCTAATCTCTCCTATATAGATAGATGAATTTGGAACTCTAAATCCAACATGGTTAGTAGTAGCACTTTGAAACTTGACAAAATAAAGGAGTTCTCAGTTTTGTCTCTATGGTTTGTTTCCTCTTCAAGTAGCCCTAAGCACAGACTGTGAAAAAGCACTTTCATTGAGAGGGGTTGTCAATCTTCTAAGAATTAACGCGTTTCCGAAATACCAGCAAATATTTTTTCACCCAATCTTGATGATACTTGGTGGTAATGATCAGTACACAAATCCCACTTGGCTCACCAAATATTGTTCTTCTAGGTTGAAGCGTTCGTCTACAGTAGCAGTTTTTATATTTAGGTTTCCCTCTGCTCTCTCCTATATAGATATATGAATTTGGAACTTTAAATCCAACATGGTTTGTAGTAGCTCTTTGAAACTTGACAAAATGAAAAAGTTCTCAGTTTTGTCTCTATGGTTTGTTTCCGCTTTAAGTAGCCCTAAGCACAGACTGTGTAAGGGCACTTTCATTGAGAGGGGTTGCCAAGCTTCTAATAATTAACGAGTTTCCCAAATACCAGCAAATATTTTTCACCCAATCTTGATGATACTTGGTGGTAATGATCAGTACACAAATCCCACTTGGCTCACCAAATTTTGTTCTTCTAGGTTGAAGCGTTCGTCTACAGAAGCAGTTTTTATATTGAGGATTCCCTCTGATCTCTCCTATATAGATAGATGAATTTGGAACTCTAAATCCAACATGGTTCGTAGTAGCTCTTTGAAACTTGACAAATAAAGGAGTTCTCAGTTTTGTCTCTATGGTTTGTTTCCTCGTCAAGTAGCCCTAAGCACAGACTGTGGAAAAGCACTTTCATTGAAAGGGGCTGTCAAGATTCTAAGAATTAATGCGTTTCCGAAATACCAGCAAATATTTTTTCACCCAATCTTTATGATACTTGGTGGTAATGATCAGTACACAAATCCCACTTGGCTCACCAAATTTTGTTCTTCTAGGTTGAAGTGTTCGTCTACAATAGCAGTTTTTATATTTGGGTTTCCCTCTGCTCTTTCCTATACAGATAGATGAATTTGGAACTCTAAATCCAACATGGTTTGTAGTAGCTCTTTGAAACTTGACAAAATAAAGGAGTTCTCAGTTTTGTCTCAATGGTTTGTTTCCGCTTTAAGTAGCCCTAAGCACAGACTGTGTAAAAGCACTTTCATTGAGAGGGGTTGGAAGCTTCTAATAATTAAAGATTTTCCCAAATTCCAGCAAATATTTTTCACCCAATCTTGAGGATACTTGGTGGTAATGATCAGTACACCAATCCCACGTGGCTCACCAAATTTTGTTCTTCTAGGTTGAAGCGTTCGTCTACAGTAGTAGTTTTAATATTTAGTTTTCCCTCTCTTCTCTCCTATATAGATAGATGAATGTGGAACTCTAAATCCAACATGGTTTGTAGTAGCTCTTTGAAACTTGACAAAATAAAGGAGTTCTCAGTTTTGTCTCCATGGTTTGTTTCCTCTTCAAGTAGCCCTAGGCACAGACTGTGTAAAAGCACTTTCATTGATAGGGGTTGCCAACCTTCTAAGAATTAACGAGTTTCCGAAATACCAGCAAATATTTTTTCACCCGATCTTGATGATACTTGGTGGTAATGATTAGTACACAAATCCCACTTGGCTCACGAAATTTGTACTTCTCGGTTGAAGCGTTCGTGTACAGTAGCACTTTTTATTATTAGGTTTCCTTGTGTTCTCTCCTATATAGATAGATGAATTTGGAACTCTAAATCCAACATGGTTTGGAGTAGCTCTTTGAAACTTGACAAAATAAAGGAGTTCTCAGTTTTGTCTCTATGGTTTGTTTCCTCTTTAAGTAGCCCTAAGCACAGACTGTGGAAAAGCACTTTCATTGAGAGGGGTTGCCAAACTTCTAAGAATTAAAGAGTTTCCGAAATACCTGCAAATATTTTTTCACCCAATAGTGATGATACTTGGTGTTAATGATCAGTACACAAATCCCACGTGGCTCACCAAACTTTGTTCTTCTAGGATGAAGCGTTCGTCTACAGAAGCAGTTTTTATATTTAAGATTCCCTCTGCTCTGTCCTATATAGATAGATGAATTTGCAACTCTAAATCCAACACGGTTCGTAGTAGCTCTTTGAAACTTCACAAAATAAAGGAGTTCTCAGTTTTGTCTCTACGGTTTGTTTCCTCTTCAAGTAGCCCTAAGCACAGACTGTTGAAAAGCACTTTCATTGAGAGGGGTTGTCAAGCTTCTAAGAATTAACATATTTCTGAAATACCAGCATATATTTTTTCACCCAATCTTGATGATACTTGGTGGTAATGATCAGTACACAAATCCCACTTGGCTCACCAAATTTTGTTCTTCTAGGTTGAAGCGTTCGTCTACAGTAGCAGTTTTTATATTTATATTTCCATCTGCTCTCTCCTATATAGATAGATGAATTTGGAACTCTAAATCTAACATGGTTTGTAGTAGCTCTTTGAAACTTGACAAAATAAAGGAGTTCTCAGTTTTGTCTCTATGGTTTGTTTCCTCTTTAAGTAGCCCTAAGCACAGACTGTGGAAAAGCACTTTCATTGAGAGGGGTTGCCAAGCTTCTATGAATTAACGAGTTTCCGAAATACGAGCAAACACTTTTTCACCCAATCTTGATGATACTTTGTGGTAATGATCAGTACACAAATCCCACTTGGCTCACCAAATTTTGTTCTTCTAGGTTGAAGCGTTCATCTACAGTAGCAGTTTTTATATTTAGGTTTCCTCCGCTTTCTCCTATATAGATAGATGAATTTGGAACTCTAAATCCAACATGGTTCATAGTAGCTCTTTGAAACTTGACAAAATAAAGGAGTTCTCAGTTTTGTCTCTATGGTTTGTTTCCTCTTCAAGTAGCCCTAGGCACAGACTGTAGAAAAGCAATTTCATTGAGAGGGGTTGCCAAGCTTCCAAGAATTAACGAGTTTCCGAAATACCAGCAAATATTTTTTCACCCAATCTTGATGATACTTGGTGTTAATTATCAGTACACAAATCCCACTTGGCTCACCAAATTTTGTTCTTTTAGGTTGAAGCGTTCGTCTACAGTAGCAGTTTTTATATTTAGGTTTCCCTCTGTTCTCTCATATATAGATAGATGAATTTGGAAATCTAAATCCAACATGTTCGTAGAAGCTCATTGAAACTTGACAAAATAAAGGAGTTCTCAGTTTTGTCTCTATGGTTTGTTTCCTCTTCACATAGCCCTAGGCACAGACTGTGGAAAAGCACTTTCATTGAAAGGGGTTGCCAAGCTTCTAAGAATTAACGAGTTTCCGAAATACCAGCAAATATTTTTTTCACCCAATCTTGATGATACTTGATGGTAATGATCAGTACACAAATTCCACTTGGCTCACCAAATTTTGTTCTTCTAGGTTGAAGCGTTCATCTACAGTAGTAGTTTTTATATTTAGTTTTCCCACTGTTCTCTCTTATATATATAGATGAATTTGGAACTCAAAATTCAACATGGTTAGTAGAAGCTCTTTGAAACTTGACAAAATAAAGGAGTTCTCAGTTTTGTCTCTATGGTTTGTTTTCTCTTTAGGTAGCCCTATGCACAGCCTGTGGAAAAGCACTTTCACTGAGAGGGGTTGCCAACCTTCTAAGAATTAACGAGTTTCCGAAATACCTGCAAATATTTTTTCACCCAATCTTGATGATACTTGGTGGTAATGATCAGTACACAAATCCCACTTGGCTCACCAAATTTTGTTCTTCTAGGTTGAAGCGTTCGTCTACAGTAGCAGTTTTTATATTTAGGTTTCCCTCTGTTCTCTCCTATACAGATAGATGAATTTGGAAATCTAAATCCAACATGGTTCGTAGTAGCTCTTTGAAACTTGAAAAAATAAAGGAGTTCTCAGTTTTGTCTCTATGGTTTGTTTCCTCTTCCTAGCCCTAGGCACAGACTGTGGAAAAGCACTTTCATTGAGAGGGGTTGCCAAGCTTCTAAGAATTAACGAGTTTCCCAAATACCAGCAAATATTTTTTTCACCCAATCTTGATGATACTTGGTGGTAATGATCAGTACACAAATTTCACTTGGCTCACCAAATTTTGTTCTTCTAGGTTGAAGCGTTCATCTACAGTAGTAGTATTATATTTAGTTTTCCCTCTGTTCTCTCCTATATAGATAGATGAATTTGGAACTCTAAATCCAACATGGTTTGTAGTAGCTCTTTGAAACTTTACAAAATAAAGGAGGTCTTAGTGTTGTCTCCATGGTTTGTTTCCCCTTCAAGTAGCCCTCAGCACAGACTGTGGAAAAGCACTTTCATCGAGAGGGGTTGCCAAGCTTCTAAGAATTAACGATTTTCTGAAATACCAGCAAATATTTTTTCACCCGATCTTGATGATACTTGGTGGTAATGATTAGTACACAAATCCCACTTGGCTCACGAAATTTTGTTCTTCTCGGTTGAAGCGTTCGTGTACAGTAGCAGTTTTTATATTTTGTTTTCCCTCTGTTCTCTCCTATATAGATAGATGAATTTGGAACTCTAAATCCAACATGGTTTGTAGTAGCTTTTTGAAACTTGACAAAATAAAGGAGTTCTCAGTTTTGTCTCTATGGATTGTTTCCTCTTCAAGTAGCCTTAGGCACAGACTGTGGAAAAGCACTTTCATTGAGTTGGGTTGCAAAGTTTCTAAGAATTAACGAGTTTCCGAATTACGAGCAAACACTTTTTCACCCAATCTTGATAATACTGTGTGGTAATGATCAGTACACAAATCCCACTTGGCTCACCAAATTTTGTTCTTCTAGGTTGAAGCGTTCGTCTACAGTAGCAGTTTTTATATTTAGGTTTCCTCTGCTCTCTCCTATATAGATAGATGAATTTGGAACTCTAAATTAAACATGGTTCGTCGTAGCTCTTTGAAACTTGACAAAATAAAGGAGTTCTACGTTTTGTCTCTATGGTTTGTTTCCTCTTCAAGTAGCCCTAGGCACAGACTTGGAAAAGCAATTTCATTGAGAGTGGTTGCCAAGCTTGTAAGAATTAACGAGTTTCCCAAATACCAGCAAATATTTTTCACCCAATCTTCATGATACTTGGTGGTAATGATCAGGACACAAATCCCACTTGGCTCACCAAATTTTGTTCTTCTAGGTTGAAGCGTTCATCTACAGTAGTAGTTTTTATATTTTGTTTTCCCACTGTTCTCCCTTATATAGATAGATGAAGTTGGAACACTAAATCCAACATGGTTTGTAGTAGCTCTTTGAAACTTTACAAAATAAAGGAGTTCTCAGTTTTGTCTCTATGGTTTGTTTCCTCTTCAAGTAGCCTTCAGCACAGATTGTTTAAAAGCACTTTCATTGAGAGGGGTTGCCACGCTTCTAAGAATTAATGAGTTTCCGAAATACCAGCAAATATTTTTTCACCCGATCTTGATGATACTTGGTGGTAATGATTAGTACACAAATCCCAATTGGCTCACGTAACTTTGTTCTTCTAGGTTGAAGCGTTCGTGTACAGTAACAGTTTTTATATTTAGGTTTCCTTCTGTTCTCTCCTATATAGATAGATGAATTTGGAACTCTAAATCCAACATGGTTTGTAGTAGCTCTTTGAAACTTGACAAAATAAAGGAGTTCTCAGTTTTGTCTCTATGGTTTGTTTCCTCTTCAAGTAGCCATAGGCACAGTTTGTGGAAAAGCACTTTCATTGAGATGGGTTGCCAAGCTTTAAGAATTAACGAGTTTCCGAAATACGAGCAAACACTTATTCACCCAATCTTGATGATACTTTGTGGTAATGATCAGTACACAAATCCCACTTGGCTCACCAAATTTTGTTCTTCTAGGTTGAAGCGTTCATCTACAGTAGCAGTTTTTATATTTAGGTTTCCTCTGCTTTCTCCTATATAGATGGATGAATTTGGAACTCTAAATCCAACATGGTTCATATTAGCTCTTTGAAACTTGACAAAATAAAGGAGTTCTCAGTTTTGTCTCTATGGTTTGTTTCCTCTTCAAGTAGCCCTAGGCACAGACTGTAGAAAAGCAATTTCATTGAGAGGGGTTTCGAAGCTTCCAAGAATTAACGAGTTTCCGAAATACCAGCAAATATTTTTTCACCCAATCTTGATGATACTTGGTGTTAATGATCAGTACACAAATCCCATTTGGCTCACCAAATTTTGTTCTTCTAGGTTGAAGCGTTCGTCTACAGTAGCAGTTTTTATATTTAGGTTTCCCTCTGTTCTCTCATATATAGATAGATGAATTGGGAAATCTAAATCCAACATGGTTCGTAGAAGCTCTTTGAAACTGGACAAAATAAAGGAGTTCTCAGTTTTGTCTCTATGGTTTGTTTCCTCTTCACATAGCCCTAGGCACAGACTGTGGAAAAGCACTTTCATTGAAAGGGGTTGCCAAGCTTCTAAGAATTAACGAGTTTCCGAAATACGAGCAAATATTTTTTTCACCCAATCTTGATGATACTTGATGGTAATGATCAGTACACAAATTCCACTTGGCTCACCAAATTTTGTTCTTCTAGGTTGAAGCGTTCATCTACAGTAGTAGTTTTTATATTTAGTTTTCCCACTGTTCTCTCTTATATATATAGATGAATTTGGAACTCAAAATTCAACATGGTTAGTAGAAGCTCTTTGAAACTTGACAAAATAAAGGAGTTCTCAGTTTTGTCTCTATGGTTTGTTTTCTCTTTAAGTAGCCCTATGCACAGACTTTGGAAAAGCACTTTCACTGAGAGGGGTTGCCAACCTTCTAAGAATTAACGAGTTTCCGAAATACCTGCAAATATTTTTTCACCCAATCTTGATGATACTTGGTGGTAATGATCAGTACACAAATCCCACTTGGCTCACCAAATTTTGTTCTTCTAGATTGAAGCGTTCGTCTACAGTAGCAGTTTTTATATTTAGGTTTCCCCCTGTTTTCTCCTATACAGATAGATGAATTTGGAAATCTAAATCCAACATGGTTCGTAGAAGCTCTTTGAAACTTGACAAAATAAAGGAGTTCTCAGTTTTGTGTCTATGGTTTGTTTCCTCTTCCTAGCCCTAGGCACAGACTGTGGAAAAGCACTTTCATTGAGAGGGGTAGCCAAGCTTCTAAGAATTAACGAGTTTCCCAAATACCAGCAAATATTTTTTTCACCCAATCTTGATGATACTTGGTGGTAATGATCAGTACACAAATTTCACTTGGCTCACCAAATTTTTTTCTTCTAGGTTGAAGCGTTCATCTACAGTAGTAGTATTTATATTTAGTTTTCCCTCTGTTCTCTCCTATATAGATAGATGAATTTGGAACTCTAAATCCAACATGGTTTGTAGAAGCTCTTTGAAACTTTACAAAATAAAGGATGTCTTAGTTTTGTCTCCATGGTTTGTTTCCCCTTCAAGTAGCCCTCAGCACAGACTGTGGAAAAGCACTTTCATCGAGAGGGGTTGCCAAGCTTCTAAGAATTAACGATTTTCCGAAATACCAGCAAATATTTTTTCACCCGATCTTGATGATACTTGGTGGTAATGATTAGTACACAAATCCCACTTGGCTCACGAAATTTTGTTCTTCTCGGTTGAAGCATTCGTGTACAGTAGCAGTTTTTATATTTAGTTTTCCCTCTGTTCTCTCCTATATAGATAGATGAATTTGGAACTCTAAATCCAACATGGTTTGTAGTAGCTCTTTGAAACTTGACAAAATAAAAAAGTTCTCAGTTTTGTCTCTATGGATTGTTTCCTCTTCAAGTAGCCCTCAGCACAGCTGTGGAAAAGCACTTTCATTGAGAGAAGTTGCCAAGCTTCTAAGAATTAACGAGTTTCCGAAATACAAGGAAATATTTTTTCACCCGATCTTGATAATACTTGGTGGTAATGATTAGTTCACAAATCCGACTTGGCTCACCAAATTTTGTTCTTCTAGGTTGAAGCGTTCGTGTACAGTAGCAGTTTTTATTTTTAGGTTTCCTTCGGTTGTCTCCTATAAAAATAGATGAATTTGGAACTCTAAATCCAACATGGTTTGTTGTAGCTCTTTGAATCTTGACAAATAAAGGAGTTCTCAGTTTTGTCTCTATGGTTTGTTTCCTCTTCAAGTAGCCCTAGGCATAGACTTTGGAAAAGCACTTTCATTGAGAGGGGTTGCGAACCTTCTAAGAATTAACGAGTTTCATAAATACCTGCAAATATTTTTTCACCCAATCTTGATGATACATTGTGGTAATGATCAGTACACAAATCCCACTTGGCTCACCAAATTTTGTTCTTCTAGGTTGAAGCGTTCGTCTACAGTAGTAGTTTTTATATTTAGGTTTCCATCTGCTCTCACCTACATTGATAGATGAATTTGAAACCCTAAATCCAACATGGTTTGTAGTAGCTCTTTGAAACTTGACAAAATAAAGGAGTTCTCAGTTTTGTCTCTATGGTTTGTTTCCTCTTTAAGTAGCCCTAAGCACAGACTGAGTAAAAGCACTTTCATTGAGAGGGGTTGCGTACCTTCTAAGAATTAACAAGTTTCCGAAATACGAGCGAACACTTTTTCACCCAATCTTGATGATACTTGGTGGTAATGATCAGTACATAAATCCCACTTGGCTCACTAAATTTTGTTCTTCTAGGTTGAAGCGTTCGTCTACAGTAGTAGTTTTTATATTTAGGTTTCCATCTGCTCTCTCCTATATAGATAGATGAATTTGGAACTCTAAATCGAACATGGTTTGTAGTAGCTCTTTGAAACTTGACAAAATAAAGGAGTGCTCAGTTTTGTCTCTATGCTTTGTTTCCTCTTTAAGTAGTCCTATGCACAGACTGTGGAAAAGCACTTTCATTGAGAGGGGTTGCCAAGCTTCTAAGAATTAACGAGTTTCCGAAATACCAGCAAATATTTTTTCACCCAATCTTGAGGATACTTGGTGGTAATGAACAGTACTCAAATCCCACTTGGCTCACCAAATTTTGTTCTTCTAGGTTGAAGCGTTCGTCTACAGTAGCAGTTTTTATATTTAGGTTTCCCTCTGTTCTCTCCTATATAGATAGATGAATTTGGAAATCTAAATCCAACATGGTTCGTAGTAGCTCTTTGAAACTTGACAAAATAAAGGAGTTCTCAGTTTTGTCTCTATGGTTTGTTTCCTCTTCAAGTAGCCCTAGGCTCAGACTGTGGAAAAGCACTTTCATTGAGAGGGGTTGCCAAGCTTCTAAGAATTAACGAGTTTCCGAAATACTAGCAAATATTTTTTTCACCCAATCTTGATGATACTTGGTGGTAATGATCAGTACACAAGTCTCATTTGGCTCACCAAATTTTGTTCTTCTAGGTTGAAGCGTTCGTCTATAGTAGCAGTTTTTATATTTAGGATTCCCTCTTCTCTCCTATATAGATAGATGTATTTGGAACTGTAATCCAACATGGTTTGTAGTAGCTCTTTGAAACTTGACAAAATAAAGGAGTTCTCAGTTTTGTCTCGATGGTTTGTTTCCTCTTCAAGTAGCCCTCAGCACAGACTGTGGAAAAGCACTTTCATTGAGAGAAGTTTCCAAGCTTCTAAGAATTAACGATTTTCCGAAATACCAGGAAATATTTTTTCACCCGATCTTGATGATACTTGGTGGTAATGATTAGTACACAAATCCCACTTGGCTCACCAAATTTTGTTCTTCTAGATTGAAGCGTTCGTGTACAGTAGCAGTTTTTATATTTAGGTTTCCATCTGCTCTCTCCTATATAGATAGATGAATTTGGAACTCTAAATCCAACATGGTTTGTAGTAGCTCTTTGAAACTTGACAAAATAAAGGAGTGCTCAGTTTTGTCTCTATGCTTTGTTTCCTCTTTAAGTAGCCCTATGCACAGACTGTGTAAAAGCACTTTCATTGAGAGGAGTTGTCAAGATTCTAAGAATTAACGCGTTTCCGAAATACCAGCAAATATTTTTTTACCCAATCTTGATGATACTTGGTGGTAATGATCAGTACACAAATCCCACTTGGCTCACCAAATTTTGTTCTTCTAGGTTGAAGCGTTCGTCTACAGTAGCAGTTTTTATATTTAGGTTTCCTCTGCTCTCTCCTATATAGATAGATGAATTTTTAACTCTAAATCCAACATGGTTCGTAGTAGCTCTTTGAAACTTGACAAAATAAAGGAGTTCTCAGTTTTGTCTAAATAGTTTGTTTCCTCTTTAAGTAGCCCTAAGCACCGACTGTAGAAAAGCACTTTCATTGAGAGGGGTTGTCAAGCTTCTAAGAATTAACGGATTTCCGAAATACCTGCAAATATTTTTTCACCCAATCTTGATGATACTTGGTTTTAATGATCAGTACACAAATCCCACTTGGCTCACCAAATTTTGTTCTTCTAGGTTGAAGCGTTCGTCTACAGTAGCAGTTTTTATATTTAGGTTTCCCTCTGTTCTCTCCTATATAGATAGATGAATTTGGAACTCTAAATCCAACATGGTTTGTAGTAGCTCTTTGAAACTTGACAAAATAAAGGAGTTCTCAGTTTTGTCTCTATGGTTTGTTTCCTCATCAAGTAGTCCTAGGCACAGACAGTGGAAAAGCACTGTCATTGAGAGGGGTTGCCAACCTTCTAAGAATTAACGAGTTTCCGAAATACCTGCAAATATTTTTTCACCTAATCTTGAGGATACTTGGTGGTAATGATCAATACACAAATCCCACTTGGCTCACCAAATTTTGTTCTTCTACCTTGAAGCGTTCGTCTACAGTAGCAGTTTTTATATTTAGGTTTCCTCTGCTCTCTCCTATATAGATAGATGAACTTGGAACTCTAAATCCAACATGGTTCGTAGTAGCTCTTTGAAACTTGACAAATTAAAGGAGTTCTCAGTTTTGTCTCTATGGTTTGTTTCCTCTTCATAGCCCTAGGCAAAGACTGTGGAAAAGCACTTTCATCGAGAGGGGTTGCCAAGCTTCTAAGAATTAAAGAGTTTCCCAAATATCAACAAATATTTTTCACCCAAACTTGATGATACTTGGTGGTAATGATCAGTACACAAATCCCACTTGGCTCACCAAATTTTGTTCTTCTAGGTTGAAGTGTTCATCTACAGAAGCAGTTTTTATATTTAGGATTCCCTCTGCTCTGTCCTATATAGATAGATGAATTTGGAACTCTAAATCCAACATGGTTCGTAGTAGCTCTTTGAATCTTCACAAAATAAAGGAGTTCTAATTTTTGTCTCTATGGTTTGTTTCCTCTTCAAGTAGCCCTAAGCACAGACTGTGGAAAAAGCACTTTCATTGAGAGGGGTTGTCAAGAATCTAAGAATTAACGCATTTCCGAAATACCAGCAAATATTTTTTCACCCAATCTTGATGAAACTTGGTGGTAATGATCAGTACACAAATCCCACTTGGCTCACCAAATTTTGATGTTCTAGGTTGAAGCGTTCATCTACAGAAGCAGTTTTTATATTTAGGATTCCCTCTGCTCTGTCCTAAATAGATAGATGAATTTGGAACTCTAAATCAAACATGGTTTGTAGTAGCTCTTTGAAACTTGACAAAATAAAGGAGTTCTCAGTTTTGTCTCTATGGTTTGTTTCCTCTTCAAGTAGCCCTAGGCACAGACTGTGGAAAAGCACTTTCATTGAGAGGGTTGCCAAGCTTCTGAGAATTAACGAGTTTCCGAAATACCAGCAAATACTTTTTCACCCAATCTGATGATACTTGGTGGTAATGATTTGTACACAAATCCCACTTGGCTCAGCAAATTTTGTTCTTCTAGGTGAAGCGTTCGTCTACAGTATCGGTTTTTATATTTAGTTTTCCCTCTGTTCTCTCTTATATACATAGATGAATTTGGAACTCTAAATTCAACAGGGTTTGTAGTATCTCTTTGAAACTTGACAAAATAAAGGAGTTCTCAGTTTTGTCTCCATGGTTTGTTTCCTCTTCAATAGCCCTAGGCACAGACTGTGGAAAAGCACTTTCATTGAGAGTGGTTGCCAAGCTTCTAATAATTAACGCGTTTCCGAAATACCAGCAAATATTTTTTTACGCAATCTAGATGATACTTGGTGGTAATGATCAGTACACAAATCCCACTTGGCTCACCAAATTTTGTTCTTATAGGTTGAAGCGTTCGTGTACAGTAGCAGTTTTTATATTTAGGTTTCTTCTGTTCTCTCCAATATAGATAGATGAATTTGGAACTCTAAATCCAACATGGTTTGGAGTAGCTCTTAGAAACTTGACAAAATAAAGGAGTTCTCAGTTTTGTCTCTATGGTTTGTTTCCTCTTCAAGTAGCCCTAAGCACAGACTGTGGAAAAGCACTTTCATTGAGAGTGGTTGCCAAACTTCTAAGAATTAACGAGTTTCCGAAATACCTGCAAATATTTTTTCACCCAATATTGATGATACTTGGTGGTAATGATCAGTACACAAATCCCACGTGTCTCACCAAACTTTGTTCTTCTAGGTTGAAGCGTTCGTCTACAGAAGCAGTTTTTATATTTAAGATTCCCTCTGCTCTGTTTATATAGATAGATGAATTTGCAACTCTAAATCCAACACGGTTCGTAGGAGCTCTTTGAAACTTCACAAAATAAAGGAGTTCTCAGTTTTGTCTCTATGGTTTGTTTCCTCTTCAAGTAGCCCAAAGCACAGACTGTTGAAAAGCACTTTCATTGAGAGGGGTTGTCAAGCTTCTAAGAATTAACGCGTTTCCGAAATACCAGCATATATTTTTTCAGCCAATCTTGATGATACTTGGTGGAAATGATCAGTACACAAATCTCAAATGGCTCACCGAATTTTGTTCTTCTAGGTTGAAGCGTTCATCTACAGTAGTAGTTTTTATATTTAGTTTTCCCTCTGTTCTCTCCTATATAGATAGATGAATGTGGAACACTAAATCCAACATGGTTTGTAGTAGCTCTTTGAAACTTGACAAAATAAAGGAGTTCTCAGTTTTGTCTCTATGGTTTGTTTCCTCTTTATGTAGACCTAAGCACAGACTGTGTAAAAGCACTTTCATTGAGAGGGGTTGTCAAGCTTCTAAGAATTAACGCGTTTCCGAAATACCAGCAAATATTTTTTCACCCAATCTTGATGATACTTGGTGGTAATTATCAGTACACAAATCCCACTTGGCTCACCAAATTTTGGTTCTTCTAGGTTGAAGCGTTCGTCTACAGTAGCAGTTTTTATATTTATATTTCCATCTGCTCTCTCCTATATAGATAGATGAATTTGGAACTCTAAATCCAACATGGTTTGTAGTAGCTCCTTGAAACTTGACAAAATAAAGGAGTTCTCAGTTTTGTCTCTATGGTTTGTTTCCTCTTTAATTAGCCCAAAGCACAGACTGTGGAAAAGCACTTTCATTGAGAGGGGTTGTCAAGCTTCTAAGAATTAACGAGTTTCCGAAATACCAGCAAATATTTTTTCACCCAATCTTGATGATACTTGGTGGTAATGATCAGTACACAAATCCCACTTGGCTCACCAAATTTTGTTCTTCTAGGTTGAAGCGTTCGTCTACAGAGCAGTTTTTATATTTAGGATTCCCTCTGCTCTGTCCTAAATAGATAGATGAATTTTGAACTCTAAATCCAACAAGGTTCGTAGTAGCTCCTTGAAACTTCACAAAATAAAGGAGTTCTCAGTTTTGTCTCTATGTTTGTTTCCTCTTCAAGTAGCCCTAAGCACAGACTGTGGAAAAGCACTTTCATTGAGAGGGGTTGTCAAGCTTCTACGAATTAACGCATTTCCGAAATACCAGCAAATATTTTTTCACCCAATCTAGATGAAACTTCGTGGTAATGATCAGTACACAAATCCCACTTGGCTCAACAAATTTAATTAGGTTGAAGCCATCTACAGTAGGGAGTTTTGTAGTACTGATATTTCCCACGAACGTTCTCTCCTATATAGATAGATGAATGTGGAACTCTAAATCCAACATGGTTTGTAGTAGCTCCTTGAAACTTGACAAAATAAAGAAGTTCTCAGTTCTGTCTCTAATGTTTGTTTCCTCTTCAAGTAGCCCTCAGCACAGACTTTGGAAAAGCACTTTCATTGAGAGAAGTTGCCAAGCTTCTAAGAATTAACGAGTTTCCGAAATACCAGCAAATATTTTTTCACCCAATCTTGATAATACTTGGTGCTAAAGATCAGTACACAAATCCCACTTGGCTCACCAAATTTTGTTCTTCTAGGGTGAAGCGTTCGTCTAAGTAGCAGTTTTTATATTTAGGTTTCCTTCTGTTCTCTAATATAGATAGATGAATTTGGAACTCTAAATCCCACGTGGTTCGTAGTAGCTCTTTGAAACTTGACAAAATAAAGGAGTTCTCAGTTTTGTCTCTATTGTTTGTTTCCTCTTCAAGTAGCCCTAGGCACAGATTGTGGAAAAGCACTTTCATTGAGAGGGGTTGCCAAGCTTCTAAGAATTAACGAGTTTCCGAAATACCAGCAAATATTTCTTTCACCCAATTTTGATGATACTTGGTGGTAATGATCAGTACACAAATTGCACTAGGCTCACCAAATTTTGTTCTTCTAGGTTGAAGCGTTCGTCTACAGTAGCAGTTTTTATATTTAGGTTTCCCTCTGTTCTCTCCTATATAAATAGATGAAGTTGGAACTCTAAATCCAACATGGTTTGTAGTATCTCTTTGAAACTTGACAAAATAAAGGAGTTCTCAGTTTTGTCTCTATGGTTTGTTTAGTCTTCAAGTAGCCCTAGGCACAGACTGTGGAAAAGCACTTTCATCGAGAGGGGTTGCCAAGCTTCTAAGAATTAACGAGTTTCCGAAATACCAGCAAATATTTCTTTTACCCAATCTTGATGATACTTGGTGGTAATGATCAGTACACAAATCCCTCTTGGCTCACCAAATTTTGTTCTTCTAGGTTTAAGCGTTCGTGTACAGAAGCAGTTTTTATATTTAGGTTTCCTTCTGTTCTCTCCTATATAGATAGATGAATTTGGAACTCTAAATCCAACATGGTTTGGAGTAGCTCTTTGAAACTTGACAAAATAAAGGAGTTTTCAGTTTTGTATCTATGGTTTGTTTCCTCTTCAAGTAGCCCTAGGCACAGACTGTGGAAAAGCACTTTCATTGAGAGGGGTTGCCAAGCTTCTAAGAATTAACGAGTATCCGAAATACCTGCAAATATTTTTTCACCCAATATTGATGATACTTGGTGGTAATGATCAGTACACAAATCCCACTTGGCTCAGAATTTTGTTCTTCTAAGTTGAAGCGTTCGTCTACAGAAGCAGTTTTTATATTTAAGATTCCCTCTGCTCTGTCCTATATAGATAGATGAATTTGGAACTCTAAATCCAACATGGTTCGTAGAAGCTCTTTGAAACTTGACAAAATAAAGGAGTTCTCAGTTTTGTGTCTATGGTTTGTTTCCTCTTCCTAGCCCTAGGCACAGACTGTGGAAAAGCACTTTCATTGAGAGGGGTTGCCAAGCTTCTAAGAATTAACGAGATTCCCAAATACCAGCAAATATTTTTTTCACCCAATGTTGATGATACTTGGTGGTAATGATCAGTACACACATTTCACTTGGCTCACCAAATTTTGTTCTTCTAGGTTGAAGCGTTCATCTACAGTAGTAGTATTTATATTTAGTTTACCCTCTGTTCTCTCCTATATAGATAGATGAATTTGGAACTCTAAATCCAACATGGTTTGTAGTAGCTCTTTGAAACTTTACAAAATAAAGGAGGTCTTAGTTTTGTCTCCATGGTTTGTTTCCCCTTCAAGTAGCCCTCAGCACAGACTGTGGAAAAGCACTTTCATCGAGAGGGGTTGCCAAGCTTCTAAGAATTAACGAGTTTCCGAAATACAAGGAAATATTTTTTCACCCGATCTTGATAATACTTGGTGGTAATGATTAGTACACAAATCCGACTTGGCTCACCAAATTTTGTTCTTCTAGGTTGAAGCGTTCGTGTACAGTAGCAGTTTTTATATTTAGGTTTCCTTCTGTTCTCTCCTATATAAATAGATGAATTTGGAACTCTAAATCCAACATGGTTTGTAGTAGCTCTTTGAAACTTGACAAAATAAAGGAGTGCTCAGTTTTGTCTCTATGCTTTGTTTCTTCTTTAAGTAGTCCTCTGCACAGACTGTGGAAAAGCACTTTCATTGAGAGGGGTTGCCAAGCTTCTAAGAATTAACGAGTTTCCGAAATACCAGCAAATATTTTTTCACCCAATCTTGAGGATACTTGGTGGTAATGAACAGTACACAAATCCCACTTGGCTCACCAAATTTTGTTCTTCTAGGTTTAAGTGTTCATCTACAGAAGCAGTTTTTATATTTAGGCTTCCCTCTGCTCTGTCCTATATAGATAGATGAATTTGCAAATCTAAATCCAACATGGTTCGTAGTAGCTCTTTGAATCTTCACAAAATAAAGGAGTTCTCAGTTTTGTCTCTATGGTTTGTTTCCTCTTCAAGTAGCCCTAAGCACATACTGTGGAAAAGCACTTTCATTGAGAGGGGTTGTCAAGAATCTAAGAATTAACGCATTTCCGAAATACCAGCAAATATTTTTTCACCCAATCTTGATGAAACTTGGTGGTAAGGATCAGTACACAAATCCCACTTGGCTCAGCAAATTTTGTTCTTCTAGGTTGAAGCGTTCATCTACAGTAGTAGTTTTTATATTTAGTTTTCCCTCTGTTCTCTCCTATATAGATAGATGAATGTGGATCTCTAAATGCAACATGGTTTGTAGTAGCTCTTTGAAACTTGACAAAATAAAGGAGTTCTCAGTTTTGTCTCTATGGTTTGTTTCCTCTTTAAGTAGCCCTAAGCACAGACTGTGGAAAAGCACTTTCATTGAGAGGGGTTGCCAAACTTCTAAGAATTAAAGAGTTTCCGAAATACCTGCAAATATTTTTTCACCCAATATTGATGATACTTGGTGGTAATGATCAGTACACAAATCCCACGTGGCTCACCAAACTTTGTTCTTCTAGGTTGAAGCGTTCGTCTACAGAAGCAGTTTTTATATTTAAGATTCCCTCTGCTCTGTCCTATATAGATAGATGAATTTGCAACTGTAAATCCAACACGGTTCGTAGTAGCTCTTTGAAACTTCACAAAATAAAGGAGTTCTCAGTTTTGTCTCTACGGTTTGTTTCCTCTTCAAGTAGCCCTAAGCACAGACTGTTGAAAAGCACTTTCATTGAGAGGGGTTGTCAAGCTTCTAAGAATTAACGAGTTTCCGAAATACCAGCAAATATTTTTCACCCAATCTTGATGATACTTGGTGGTAATGATAAGTACACAAATCCCACTTGGCTCACCAAATTTTGTTCTTCTAGGTTGAAGCGTTCCTCTACAGAAGCAGTTTTTATATTTAGGATTCCCTCTGCTCTGTCCTAAATAGATAGATGAATTTGGAACTCTAAATCCAACATGGTTCGTAGTAGCTCTTTGAAACTTCACAAAATAAAGGAGTTCTCAGTTTTGTCTCTATGGTTTGTTTCCTCTTCAAATAGCCCTAAGCACAGACTGTGGAAAAGCACTTTCATTGAGAGGGGTTGTCAAGCTTCTAAGAATTAACGCATTTCCGAAATACCAGCAAATATTTTTTCACCCAATCTTGATGAAACTTGGTGGTAATGATCAGTACACAAATCCCACTTGGCTCACCAAATTTTGTTCTTCTAGGTTGAAGCGTTCATCTACAGTAGTAGTGTTTATATTTAGTTTTCCCTCTGTTCTCTCCTATATAGATAGATGAATGTGGAACTCTAGATCCAACATAGTTTGTAGTAGCTCTTTGAAACTTTACAAAATAAAGGAGTTCTCAGTTCTGTCTCTAAGGTTTGTTTCCTCTTCAAGTAGCCCTCAGCACAGACTGTGGAAAAGCACTTTCATTGAGAGAAGTTGCCAAGCTTCTAAGAATTAAGGAGTTTCTGAAATACCAGCAAATATTTTTTCACCCGATCTTGATGATACTTGGTGGTAATGATCAGTACACAAATCCCACTTGGCTCACCTAATTTTGTTCTTCTAGGTTGAAGCGTTCGTCTACAGTATCGGTTTTTATATTTAGTTTTCGCTCTGTTCTCTCTTATATACAGAGATGAATTTGGAACTCTAAATCCAACCAGGGTTTGTAGTATCTCTTTGAAACTTGACAAAATAAAGGAGTTCTCAGTTGTGTCTCTATGGTTTGTTTCCTCTTCAATAGCCCTAGGCACAGACTGTGGAAAAGCACTTTCATCGAGAGGGGTTGCCAAGCTTCTAAGAATTAACGAGTTTCCGAAATACCAGCAAATATTTTTTTACGCAATCTTGATGATACTTGGTGGTAATGATCAGTACACAAATCCCACTTGGCTAACCAAATTTTGTTCTTCTAGGTTGAAGAGTTCGTCTACAGTAGCAGTTTTTATATTTAGGATTCCCTCTGCTCTCTCCTATATAGATAGATGAATTTGGAACTCTAAATCCAACATGGTTCGTAGTAGCTCTTTGAAACTTGACAAAATAAAAGAGTTCTCAGTTTTGTCTGTATGGTTTGTTTCCTCTTTAAGTAGCCCTAAGCACAGACTGTGGAAAAGCACTTTCATTGAGAGGGGTTGTCATGCTTCTAAGAATTTACGAGTTTCCGAAATACCAGCATATATTTTTTCACCCAATCTTGATGATACTTGGTGGAAATGATCAGTACCCAAATCCCACTTGGCTCACCAAATTTTGTTCTTCTAGGTTGAAGCGTTCGTCTACAGTAGCAGTATTCATATTTAGGTTTCCCTCTGCTCTCTCCTATATAGATACATGAATTTGGAACTTTAAATCCAACATGGTTTGTAGTAGCTCTTTGAAACTTGACAAAATAAAGGAGTTCTCAGTTTTGTCTCTATGGTTTGTTTCCGCTTTAAGTAGCCCTAAACACAGACTGTGTAAAAGCACTTTCATTGAGAGGGGTTGCCAACCTTCTAATAATTAACGAGTTTCCCAAATACCAGCAAATATTTTTCACCCAATCTTGATGATACTTGGTGGTAATGATCAGTACACAAATCCCACTTGGCTCACCAAATTTTGTTCTTCTAGGTTGAAGCGTTCATCTACAGTAGTAGTTTTTATATTTAGTTTTCCCTCTGTTCTCTCCCATATAGATAGATGAATGTGGAACTCTAAATCCAACATGATTTGTAGTAGCTCTTTGAAACTTGACAAAATAAAGGAGGTCTCAGTTTTGTCTCTATGGTTTTTTCCCTCTTCAAGTAGCCCTCAGCACAGACTGTGGAAAAGCACTTTCATTGAGAGGGGTTGGCAAGCTTCTAAGAATTAACGACTTCCCGAAATACCAGCAAATATTATTTCACCCGATCTTGATCATACTTGGTGGTAATGATTAGTACACAAATCCCACTTGGCTCACGAAAATTTTGTTCTTCTAGGTTGAAGCGTTTGTGTACAGTAGCAGTTTTTAATATTTAAGTTTCCTTCTGTTCTCTCCTATATAGATAGATGAATTTGGAACTCTAAATCCCACGTGGTTCGTAGTAGCTCTTTGAAACTTGAAAAATAAAGGAGTTCTCAGTTTTGTCTCTATGGTTTGTTTCCTCTTCAAGTAGCCCTAGGCACAGACTGTGGAAAAAGCACTTTCATTGAGAGGGGTTGCCAACCTTTCTAAGAATTAACGACTTTCCGAAATACCAGCAAATATTTTTTCACCCAATCTTGATGATACTTGGTGGTAATGATCAGTACACAAATTGCACTTGGCTCACCAAATTTTGTTCTTCTAGGTTGAAGCGTTCGTCTACAGTAGCAGTTTTTATATTTAGGTTTCCCTCTGTTCTCTCCTATTATAAATAGATGAAGTTGGAACTCTAAATCCAACATGGTTTGTAGTATCTCTTTGAAACTTGACAAAATAAAGGAGTTCTCAGTTTTGTCTCTATGGTTTCTTTCCTCTTCAAGTAGCCCTAGGCACAGACTGTGGAAAAGCACTTTCATCGAGAGGGGTTGCCAAGCTTCTAAGAATTAACGAGTTTTCGAAATACCAGCAAATATTTCTTTTACCCAATCTTGATGATACTTGGTGGTAATGATCAGTACACAAATCCCTCTTGGCTGACCAAATTTTGTTCTTCTAGTTTGAAGCGTTCGTGTACAGAAGCAGTTTTTATATTTAGGTTTCCTTCTGTTCTCTCCTATATATATAGATGAATTTGGAACTCTAAATCCAACATGGTTTGGAGTAGCTCTTTGAAACTTGACAAAATAAACGAGTTCTCAGTTTTGTCTCTATGGTTTGTTTCCTCTTCAAGTAGCCCTAGGCACAGACTGTGGGAAAAGCACTTTCATTGAGAGGGGTTGCCAAGCTTCTAAGAATTAACGAGTTTCCGAAATACCTGCAAATATTTTTTCACCCAATATTGATGATACTTGGTGGTAATGAACAGTACACAAATCACACTTGGCTCAAAATTTTGTTCTTCTATTTTGAAGCGTTCGTCTACAGAAGCAGTTTTTTATATTTAAGATTCCCTCTGATCTGTCCTATATAGATAGATGAATTTGGAACTCTAAATCCAACACGGTTCGTAGTACCTCTTTGAAACTTCACAAAATAAAGGAGTTCTCAGTTTTCTCTCTATGGTTTGTTTCCTCTTCAAGTAGCCCAAAGCACAGACTGTGGAAAAGCACTTTCATTGAGAGGGGTTGCCAAGCTTCTAAGAATTAACGCGTTTCCGAAATACCAGCATATATTTTTTCAGCCAATCTTGATGATACTTGGTGGAAATGATCAGTACACAAATCCAACTTGGCTCACCCAATTTTGTCCTTCTAGGTTGAAGCGTTCATCTACAGTAGTAGTTTTATATTTAGTTTTCCCTCTGTTCTCTCCTATATAGATAGATGAATGGTGGAACTATAAATCCAACATGGTTTGTAGTAGCTCTTTGAAACTTGACAAAATAAAGGAGTTCTCAGTTTTGTCACTATGGTTTGTTTCCTCTTCAAGTTTCCCTAGGCACAGACTGTGGAAAAGCACTTTCATTGAGAGGGGTTGCCAACCTTCTAAGAATTAACGAGTTTTCTGAAATACCAGCAAATATTTTTTCACCCAATCTTGATGATACTTGGTGGTAATGATCAGTACACAAATCCCACTTGGCTCACCAAATTTTGTTCTTCTAGGTTGAACCGTTCGTCTACAGTAGCAGTTTTTATATTTAGATTTGCATCTGCTCAATCCTATATAGATAGATGAATTTGGAACTCTAAATCCAACATGGTTTGTAGTAGCTCTTTGAAACTTGACAAAATAAAGAAGTTCTCAGTTTTGTCTCTATGGTTTGTTTCCTCTTTATGTAGCCCTAAGCACAGACTGTGTAAAAGCACTTTCATTGAGAGGGGTTGTCAAGCTTCTAAGAATTAACGCGTTTCCGAAATACCAGCAAATATTTTTTCACCCAATCTTGATGATACTTGGTGGTAATTATCAGTACACAAATCCCACTTGGCTCACCAAATTTTGTTCTTCTAGGTTGAAGCGTTCGTCTACAGAAGCAGTTTTTATATTTAGGATTCCCTCTGCTCTGTCCTAAATAGATAGATGAATTTGGAACTCTAAATCCAACAAGGTTCGTAGTAGCTCTTTTAAACTTCACAAAATAAAGGAGTTCTCAGTTTTGTCTCTATGGTTTGTTTCCTCTTCAAGTAGCCCTAAGCACAGACTGTGGAAAAGCACTTTCATTGAGAGGGGTTGTCAAGCTTCTAAGAATTAACGCATTTACGAAATACCAGCAAATATTTTTTCACCCTATCTTGATGAAACTTGGTGGTAATGATCAGTACACAAATCCCACTTGGCTCAACAAATTTTGTTCTTCTAGGTTGAAGCGTTCATCTACAGTAGTAATTTTTATATTTAGTTTTCCCTCTGTTCTCTCCTATATAGATAGATGAATGTGGAACTCTAAATCCAACATGGTTTGTAGTAGATCTTTGTAACTTGACAAAATAAAGAAGTTCACAGTTCTGTCTCTAATGTTTGTTTCCTCTTCAAGTAGCCCTCAGCACAGACTGTGGAAAAGCACTTTCATTGAGAGAAGTTGCCAAGCTTCTAAAAATTAACGAGTTTCCGAAATATCAGCAAATATTTTTTCACCCGATCTTGATGATACTTGGTGGTAATGATTTGTACACAAATCCCACTTGGCTCATGAAATTTTGTTCTTCTAGGTTGAAGCGTTCGTGTACAGTAGCAGTTTTTATATTTAGGTTTCCTTCTGTTCTCTCTGATATAGATAGATGAATTTGGAACTCTAAATCCAACATGGTTCGTAGTAGCACTTTGAAACTCGATAAAATAAAGGAGTTCTCAGTTTTGTCTCTATGGTTTGTTTCCTCTTCAAGTAGCCGTAGGCACAGACTGTGGAAAAGCACTTTCATTGATAGGGGTTTCCAACCTTCTAAGAATTAACGAGTTTCCGAAATACCAGCAAATATTTTTTCACCCAATCTTGATGATACTTGGTGGTAATGATCAGTACACAAATCCCACTTGGGTAACCAAATTTTGTTCTTCTAGGTTGAAGCGTTCGTCTACAGTAGCAGTTTTTATATTTACTTTTCCCTCTGCTCTCTCCTATATAGATACAGGAATTTGGAACTTTAAATCCAACATGGTTTGTAGTAGCTCTTTGAAACTTGACAAAATAAAGGAGTTCTCAGTTTTGTCTCTATGGTTTGTTTCCGCTTTAAGTAGCCCTAAGCACAGACTGTGTAAAAGCACTTTCATTTAGAGGGGTTGCCAAGCTTCTAATAATTAACGAGTTTCCCAAATACCAGCAAATATTTTTCACCCAATCTTGATGATACTTGGTGGTAATGATCAGTACACAAATCCCACTTGGCTCACCAAATTTTGTTCTTCTAGGTTTAAGCGTTCATCTACAGTAGTAGTTTTTATGTTTAGTTTTCCCTCTGTTCTCTCCTATATAGATAGATGAATGTGGAACTCTAAATCCAACATGATTTGTAGTAGCTCTTTGAAACTTGACAAAATAAAGGAGGTCTCAGTTTTGTCTCTATGGTTTTTTCCTCTTCAAGTAGCCCTCAGCCCAGACTGTGGAAAAGCACTTTCATTGAGAGGGGTTGCCAAGCTTCTAAGAATTAACGACTTCCCGAAATACCAGCAAATATTTTTTCACCCGATCTTGATCATACTTGGTGGTAATGATTAGTACACAAATCCCACTTGGCTCACGAAATTTTGTTCTTCTAGGTTGAAGCGTTCGTGTACAGTAGCAGTTTTTATATTTAGGTTTCCTTCTGTTCTCTCCTATATAGATAGATGAATTTGGAACTCTAAATCCCACGTGGTTCGTAGTAGCTCTTTGAAACTTGACAAAATAAAGGAGTTCTCAGTTTTGTCTCTATGGTTTGTTTCCTCTTCAAGTAGCCCTAGGCACAGACTGTGGAAAAGCACTTTCATTGAGAGGGGTTGCCAAGCTTCTAAGAATTAACGAGTTTCCGAAATACCAGCAAATATTTTTTCACCCGATTTTGATGATACTTGTTGGTAATGATCAGTACACAAATTGCACTTGGCTCACCAAATTTTGTTCTTCTAGGTTGAAGCGTTCGTCTACAGAAGCAGTTTTTATATTTAGGTTTCCCTCTGTTCTCTCCTATATAAATAGATGAAGTTGGACCTCTAAATCCAACATGGTTTGTAGTATCTCTTTGAAATTTGACAAAATAAAGGAGTTCTCAGTTTTGTCTCTATGGTTTGTTTCCTCTTCAAGTAGCCCTAGGCACAGACTGTGGAAAAGCACTTTCATCGAGAGGGGTTGCCAAGCTTCTAAGAATTAACGAGTTTCGAAATACCACCAAATATTTCTTTTACCCAATCTTGATGATACTTGGTGGTAATGATCAGTACACAAATCCCTCTTGGCTCACAAATTTTGTTCTTCTAGGTTGAAGCGTTCGTGTACAGAAGCAGTTTTTATATTTAGGTTTCTTTCTGTTCTCTAATATATAGATAGATGAATTTGGAACTCTAAATCCAACATGGTTATGGAGTAGCTCTTTGAAACTTGACAAAATAAAGGAGTTCTCAGTTTTGTATCTATGGTTTGTTTCCTCTTCAAGTAGCCCTAGGCACAGACTGTGGAAAAGCACTTTCATTGAGAGGGGTTGCCAAGCTTCTAAGAATTAACGAGTATCCGAAATACCTGCAAATATTTTTTCACCCAATATTGATGATACTTGGTGGTAATGATCAGTACACAAATCCCACGTGGCTCACCAAATTTTGTTCTTCTAGGTTGAAGCGTTCGTCTAAGAAGCAGTTTTTATATTTAAGATTCCTCTGCTCTGTCCTATATAGATAGATGAATTTGCAACTCTAAATCCAACACGGTTAGTAGTAGCTCTTTGAAACTTCACAAAATAAAGGAGTTCTCAGTTTTGTCTCTATGGTTTGTTTCCTCTTCAAGTAGCCCGAAGCACAGACTGTGGAAAGCACTTTCATTGAGAGGGGTTGTCAAGCTTCTAAGAATAACGCGTTGCCGAAATACCAGCATATATTTTTCACCCAATCTTGATCATACTTGGTGGTAATGATCAGTACACAAATCCCACTTGGCTCACCAAATTTTGTTCTTCTGGGTTGAAGCGTTCTTCTACAGTAGCAGTTTTTATATTTATATTTCCATCTGCTCTCTCCTATATAGATGGAATTTGGAACTCTAAATCCAACATGGTTTGTAGTAGCTCCTTGAAACTTGACAAAATAAAGGAGTTCTCAGTTTTGTCTCTATGGTTTGTTTCCTCTTTAAGTAGCCCAAAGCACAGACTGTGGAAAAGCACTTTCATTGAGAGGGTTTGTCAACTTCTAAGAATTACGAGTTTCCGAAATACCAGCAAATATTTTTTCACCCAATCTTGATGATACTTGGTGGTAATGATCAGTACACAAATCCCACTTGGCTCACCAAATTTTGTTTTTCTAGGTTGAAGCGTTCGTCTACAGAAGCAGTTTTTATATTTAGGATTCCCTCTGCTCTGTCCTAAAAAGATAGATGAATTTGGAACTCTAAATCCAACAAGGTTCGTAGTAGCTCTTTGAAACTTCACAAAATAAAGGAGTTCTCAGTTTTGTCTCTATGGTTTGTTTCCTCTTCAAGTAGCCCTAAGCACAGACTGTGGAAAAGCACTTTCATTGAGAGGGGTTGCCAACCTTCTAATAATTAACGAGTTGCCCAAATACCAGCAAATATTTTTCACCCAATCTTGATGATACTTGGTGGTAATGATCAGTACACAAATCCCACTTGGCTCACCAAATTTTGTTCTTCTAGGTTGAAGCGTTCATCTACAGTAGTAGTTTTTATATTTAGTTTTCCCTCTGTTCTCTCCTATATAGATAGATGAATGTGGAACTCTAAATCCAACATGATTTGTAGTAGCTCTTTGAAACTTGACAAAATAAAGGAGGTCTCAGTTTTGTCTCTATGGTTTTTTCCTCTTCAAGTAGCCCTCAGCACAGACTGTGGAAAAGCACTTTCATTGAGAGGGGTTGCCAAGCTTCTAAGAATTAACGACTTCCCGAAATACCAGCAAATATTTTTTCACCCCATCTTGATCATACTTGGTGGTAATGATTAGTACACAAATCCCACTTGGCTCACGAAATTTTGTTCTTGTAGGTTGAAGCGTTCGTGTACAGTAGCAGTTTTTATATTTAGGTTTCCTTCTGTTCTCTCCTATATAGATAGATGAATTTGGAACTCTAAATCCCACGTGGTTCGTAGTAGCTCTTTGAAACTTGAAAAAATAAAGGAGTTCTCAGTTTTGTCTCTATGGTTTGTTTCCTCTTCAAGTAGCCCTAGGCACAGACTGTGGAAAAGCACTTTCATTGAGAGGGGTTGCCAACCTTCTAAGAATTAACGACTTTCCGAAATACCAGCAAATATTTTTTCAACCAATCTTGATGATACTTGGTGGTAATGATCAGTACACAAATTGCACTTGGCTCTCCAAATTTTGTTCTTCTAGGTTGAAGCGTTCGTCTACAGTAGCAGTTTTTATATTTAGGTTTCCCTCTGTTCTCTCCTATATAAATAGATGAAGTTGGAACTCTAAATCCAACATGGTTTGTAGTATCTCTTTAAAATTTGACAAAATATAGGAGTTCTCAGTTTTGTCTCTATGGTTTGTTTCCTCTTCAAGTAGCCCTAGGCACAGACTGTGGAAAAGCACTTTCATCGAGAGGGGTTGCCAAGCTTCTAAGAATTAACGAGTTTCTGAAATACCAGCAAATATTTTTTCACACAATCTTGATGATACTTGGTGGTAATGATCAGTACACAAATCCCACTTGGCTCACCAAATTTTGTTCTTCTAGGTTGAACCGTTCGTCTACAGTAGCAGTTTTTATATTTAGATTTGCATCTGCTCAATCCTATATAGATAGATGAATTTTAACTCTAAATCCAACATGGTTTGTAGTAGCTCTTTGAAACTTGACAAAATAAAGGAGTTCTCAGTTTTGTCTCAATGGTTTGTTTCCTCTTTATGTAGCCCTAAGCACAGACTGTGTAAAAGCACTTTCATTGAGATGGGTTGTCAAGCTTCTAAGAATTAACGCGTTTCCGAAATACCAGCAAATATTTTTTCACCCAATCTCGATGATACTTGGTTGGAATGATCAGTACCCAAATCCCACTTGGCTCACCAAATTTTGTTCTTCTAGGTTGAAGCGTTCGTCTACAGTAGCAGTATTTATATTTAGGTTTCCCTCTGCTCTCTCCTATATAGATACATGAATTTGGAACTTTAAATCCAACATGGTTTGTAGTAGCTCTTTGAAACTTGACAAAATAAAGGAGTTCACAGTTTTGTCTATATGGTTTGTTTCCGCTTTAAGTAGCCCTAAGCACAGACTGTGTAAAAGCACTTTCATTGAGAGGGGTTGCCAAACTTCTAATAATTAACGAGTTTCCCAAATACCAGCAAATATTTTTCACCCAATCTTGATGATACTTGGTGGTAATGATCAGTACACAAATCCCACTTGGCTCACCAAATTTTGTTCTTCTAGGTTGAAGCGTTCGTGTACAGTAGCAGTTTTTATATTTAGGTTTCCTTCTGTTCTCTCCTATATAGATAGATGAATTTGGAACTCTAAATCCAACATGGTTTGGAGTAGCTCTTTGAAACTTGACAAAATAAACGAGTTCTCAGTTTTGTATCTATGGTTTGTTTCCTCTTCAAGTAGCCCTAGGCACAGACTCTGGAAAAGCACTTTCATTGAGAGTGGTTGCCAAGCTTCTAAGAATTAACGAGTTTCCGAAATACCTGCAAATATTTTTTCACCCAATCTTGATGATACTTGGTGGTAATGATCAGTACACAAATCCCACTTGGCTCAAAATTTTGTTCTTCTAGGTTGAAGCGTTCGTCTACAGAAGCCGTTTTTATATTTAAGATTCCCTCTGCTCTGTCCTATATAGATAGATGAATTTGGAACTCTAAATCCAACACGGTTCGTAGTAGCTCTTTGAAACTTCACAAAATAAAGGAGTTCTCAGTTTTGTCTCTATGGTTTGTTTCCTCTTCATGTAGCCCAAAGCACAGACTGTGGAAAAGCACTTTCATTGAGAGGGGTTGTCAAGCTTCTAAGAATTAACGCGTTTCCGAAATACCAGCATATATTTTTTCAGCCAATCTTGATGATACTTGGTGGAAATGATCAGTACACAAATCCTACTTGGCTCACGGAATTTTGTTCTTCTAGGTTGAAGCGTTCATCTACAGTAGTAGTTTTTATATTTAGTTTTCCCTCTGTTCTCTCCTATATAGATAGATGAATGTGGAACTATAAATCCAACATGGTTTGTAGTAGCTCTTTGAAACTTGACAAAATAAAGGAGTTCTCAGTTTTGTCTCTATGGTTTGTTTCCTCTTCAAGGTCCCTAGGCACAGACTGTGGAAAAGCACTTTCATTGAGAGGGGTTGCCAACCTTCTAAGATTTAACGAGTTTTTGAAATACCTGCAAATATTTTTTCACCCAATCTTGATGATACTTGGTGGTAATGATCAGTACACAAATCCCACTTGGCTCACCAAATTTTGTTCTTCTAGGTTGAACCGTTCGTCTACAGTAGCAGTTTTTATATTTAGATTTGCATCTGCATAATCCTATATAGATAGATGAATTTGGAACTCTAAATCCAACATGGTTTGTAGTAGCTCTTTGAAACTTGACAAAATAAAGGAGTTCTCAGTTTTGTCTCTATGGTTTGTTTCCTCTCTATGTAGCACTAAGAACAGAATGTGTAAAAGCACTTTCATTGAGAGGGGTTGCCAAGCTTCTAAGAATTAACAACTTCCCGAAATACCAGCAAATATTTTTTCACCCAATCTTGATGATACTTGGTGGTAATGATCAGTACACAAATCCCACTTGGCTCACCAAATTTTGTTCTTCTAGGTTGAAGCGTTCGCCTACAGTAGCAGTTTTTATATTTAGGTTTCCCTCTGCTCTCTCCTATATAGATAGATGAATTTGGAACTCTAAATCCAACATGGTTCGTAGTAGCTCTTTGAAACTTGACAAAATAAAGGAGCTCTCAGTTTTGTCTCTATGGTTTGTTTCCTCTTCAAGTAGCCCTAGGCACAGACTGTGGAAAAGCACTTTCATTGAGAGGGGTTGTCAAGCTTCTAAGAATTAACGAGTTTCCGAAATACCAGCATATATTTTTTCACCCAATCTTGATGAAACTTGGTGGAAATGATCAGTACCAAAATCCCACTTGGCTCACCAAATTTTGTTCTTCTAGGTTGAAGCGTTCGTCTACAGTAGCAGTATTTATATTTAGGTTTCCCTCTGCTCTCTCCTATATAGATACATGAATTTGGAACTTTAAATCCAACATGGTTTGTAGTAGCTCTTTGAAACTTGACAAAATAAAGGAGTTCTCAGTTTTTTCTTTATGGTTTGTTTCCGCTTTAAGTAGCCCTAAGCACAGACTGTGTAAAAGCACTTTCATTGAGAGGGGTTGCCAACCTTCTAATAATTAACGATTTTCCCAAATACGAGCAAATATTTTTCACCCAATCTTGATGATACTTGGTGGTAATGATCAGTACACAAATCGCACTTGGCTCACCAAATTTTGTTCTTCTAGGTTGAAGCGTTCATCTACAGTAGTAGTTTTTATATTTAGTTTTCCCTCTGTTCTCTCCTATAGAGATAGATGAATGTGGAACTCTAAATCCAACATGATTTGTAGTAGCTCTTTGAAACTTGACAAAATAAAGGAGGTCTCAGTTTTGTCTCTATGGTTTTTTCCTCTTCAAGTAGCCCTCAGCACAGACTGTGGAAAAGCACTTTCATTGAGAGGGGTTGCCAAGCTTCTAAGAATTAACGACTTCCCGAAATACCAGCAAATATTTTTTCACCCGATCTTGATCATACTTTGTGGTAATGATTAGTACACAAATCCCACTTGGCTCACGAAATTTTGTTCATCTAGGTTGAAGCGTTCGTGTACAGTAGCAGTTTTTATATTTAGGTTTCCTTCTGTTCTCTCCTATATAGATAGATGAATTTGGAACTCTAAATCCCACGTATTTCGTAGTAGCTCTTTGAAACTTGACAAAATAAAGGAGTTCTCAGTTTTGTCTCTATGGTTTGTTTCCTCTTCAAGTAGCCCTAGGCACAGACTGTGGAAAAGCACTTTCATTGAGAGGGGTTGCCAAGCTTCTAAGAATTAACGAGTATCCGAAATACCAGCAAATATTTTTTCACCCAATCTTGATGATACTTGGTGGTAATGATCAGTACACAAATTGCACTTGGCTCACCAAATTTTGTTCTTCTAGGTTGAAGCGTTCGTCTACAGTAGCAGTTTTTTATATTTAGGTTTCCCTCTGTTCTCTCCTATATAAATAGATGAAGTTGGAACTCTAAATCCAACATGGTTTGTAGTATCTCTTTGAAACTTGACAAAATAAAGGAGTTCTCAGTTTTGTCTCTATGGTTTGTTTCCTCTTCAAGTAGCCCTAGGCACAGACTGTGGAAAAGCACTTTCATCGAGAGGGGTTGCCAAGCTTCTAAGAATTAACGAGTTTCCGAAATACCAGCAAATATTTCTTTTACCCAATCTTGATGATACTTGGTGGTAATGATCAGTACACAAATCCCTCTTGGCTCACCAAATTTTGTTCTTCTAGGTTGAAGCGTTCGTGTACAGAAGCAGTTTTTATATTTAGGTTTCCTTCTGTTCTCTCCTATATAGATAGATGAATTTGGAACTCTAAATCCAACATGGTTTGGAGTAGCTCTTTGAAACTTGACAAAATAAAGGAGTTCTCAGTTTTGTATCTATGGTTTGTTTCCTCTTCAAGTAGCCCTAGGCACAGACTGTGGAAAAGCACTTTCATTGAGAGGGGTTGCCAAGCTTCTAAGAATTAACGAGTTTCCGAAATACCTGCAAAATTTTTTCACCCAATATTGATGATACTTGGTGGTAATGATCAGTACACAAATCCCACTTGGCTCAAAATTTTGTTCTTCTAGGTTGAAGCGTTCGTCTACAGAAGCAGTTTTTATATTTAAGATTCCCTCTGCTCTGTCCTATATAGATAGATGAATTTGGAACTCTAAATCCAACACGGTTCGTAGTAGCTCTTTGAAACTTCACAAAATAAAGGAGTTCTCAGTTTTGTCTCTATGGTTTGTTTCCTCTTCAAGTAGCCCAAAGCACAGACTGTGGAAAAGCACTTTCATTGAGAGGGGTTGTCAAGCTTCTAAGAATTAACGCGTTTCCGAAATACCAGTATATATTTTTCCAGCCAATCTTCATGATACTTGGTGGAAATGATCAGTACACAAATCCCACTTGGTTCACCCAATTTTGTTCTTCTAGGTTGAAGCGTTCATCTACAGTAGTAGTTTTTATATTTAGTTTTCCCTCTGTTCTCTCCTATATAGATAGATGAATGTGGAACTATAAATCCAACATGGTTTGTAGTAGCTCTTTGAAACTTGACAAAATAAAGGAGTTCTCAGTTTTGTCTCTATGGTTTGTTTCCTCTTCAAGTTTCCCTAGGCACAGACTGTGGAAAAGCACTTTCATTGAGAGGGGTTGCCAACCTTCTAAGAATTAACGAGTTTCCGAAATACCAGCAAATATTTTTTCACCCAATCTTGATGATACTTGGTTGTAATTATCAGTACACAAATCCCACTTGGCTCACCAAATTTTGTTCTTCTAGGTTGAACCGTTCGTCTACAGTAGCAGTTTTTATATTTAGATTTGCATCTGCTCAATCCTATATAGATAGATGAATTTGGAACTCTAAATCCAACATGGTTTGTAGTAGCTCTTTGAAACTTGACAAAATAAAGAAGTTCTCAGTTTTGTCTCTATGGTTTGTTTCCTCTTTATGTAGCCCTAAGCACAGACTGTGTAAAAGCACTTTCATTGAGAGGGGTTGTCAAGCTTCTAAGAATTAACGCGTTTCCGAAATACCAGCAAATATTTTTTCACCCAATATTGATGATACTTGGTGGTAATGATCAGTACACAAATCCAACTTGGCTCACCAAATTTTGTTCTTCTAGGTTTAAGCGTTCGTCTACAGTAGCAGTTTTTATATTTATATTTCCATCTGCTATCTCCTATATAGATAGATGAATTTGGAACTCTAAATCCAACATGGTTTGTAGTAGCTCCTTGAAACTTGACAAAATAAAGGAGTTCTCAGTTTTGTCTCTATGGTTTGTTTCCTCTTTAAGTAGCCCAAAGCACAGACTGTGGAAAAGCACTTTCATTGAGAGGGGTTGTCAAGCTTCTAAGAATTAACGAGTTTCCGAAATACCAGCAAATATTTTTTCACCCAATCTTGATGATATTTGGTGGTAATGATCAGTACACAAATCCCACTTGGCTCACCAAATTTTGTTCTTCTAGGTTGAAGCGTTCGTCTACAGAAGCAGTTTTTATATTTAGGATTCCCTCTGCTCTGTCCTAAATAGATAGATGAATTTGGAACTCTAAATCCAACAAGGTTCGTAGTAGCTCTTTGAAACTTCACAAAATAAAGGAGTTCTCAGTTTTGTCTCTATGGTTTGTTTCCTCTTCAAGTAGCCCTAAGCACAGACTGTGGAAAAGCACTTTCTTTGAGAGTGGTTGTCAAGCTTCTAAGAATTAACGCATTTCCGAAATACCAGCAAATATTTTTTCACCCAATCTTGATGAAACTTGGTGGTAATGATCAGTACACAAATCCCACTTGGCTCAACAAATTTTGTTTTTCTAGGTTGAAGCGTTCATCTACAGTAGTAGTTTTTATATTTAGTTTTCCCTCTGTTCTCTCCTATATAGATAGATGAATGTGGAACTCTAAATCCAACATGGTTTGTAGTACCTCTTTGAAACTTGACAAAATAAAGAAGTTCTCAGTTCTGTCTCTAATGTTTTTTTACTCTTCAAGTAGCCCTCAGTACAGACTGTGGAAAAGCACTTTCATTGAGAGAAGTTGCCAAGCTTCTAAGAATTAACAAGTTTCCGAAATACCAGCAAATATTTCTTTTACCCAATCTTGATGATACTTGGTGGTAATGATCAATACACAAATCCCTCTTGGCTCACCAAATTTTGTTCTTCTAGGTTGAAGCGTTCGTGTACAGAAGCAGTTTTTATATTTAGGTTTCCTTCTGTTCTATCCTATATAGATAGATGAATTTGGAACTCTAAATCCAACATGGTTTGGAGTAGCTCTTTGAAACTTGACAAAATAAACGAGTTCTCAGTTTTTTATCTATGGTTTGTTTCCTCTTCAAGTAGCCCTAGGCACAGACTCTGGAAAAGCACTTTCATTGAGAGTGGTTGCCAAGCTTCTAAGAATTAACGAGTTTCCGAAATACCTGCAAATATTTTTTCACCCAATATTGATGATACTTGGTGGTAATGATCAGTACACAAATCCCACTTGGCTCAAAATTTTGTTCTTCTAGGTTGAAGCGTTCGTCTACAGAAGCCGTTTTTATATTTAAGCTTCCCTCTGCTCTGTCCTATATAGATAGATGAATTTGGAACTCTAAATCCAACACGGTTCGTAGTAGCTCTTTGAAACTTCACAAAATAAAGGAGTTCTCAGTTTTGTCTCTATGGTTTGTTTCCTCTTCATGTAGCCCAAAGCACAGACTGTGGAAAAGCACTTCATTGAGAGGGGTTGTCAAGCTTCTAAGAATTAACGCGTTTCCGAAATACCAGCATATATTTTTTCAGCCAATCTTGATGATACTTGGTGGAAATGATCAGTACACAAATCCTACTTGGCTCACGGAATTTTGTTCTTCTAGGTTGAAGCGTTCATCTACAGTAGTAGTTTTTATATTTAGTTTTCCCTCTGTTATCTCCTATATAGATAGATGAATGTGGAACTATAAATCCAACATGGTTTGTAGTAGCTCTTTGAAACTTGACAAAATAAAGGAGTTCTCAGTTTTGTCTCTATGGTTTGTTTCCTCTTCAAGTTTCCCTAGGCACAGACTGTGGAAAAGCACTTTCATTGAGAGGGGTTGCCAACCTTCTAAGATTTAACGAGTTTTTGAAATACCTGCAAATATTTTTTCACCCAATCTTGATGATACTTGGTGGTAATGATCAGTACACAAATCCCACTTGGCTCACCAAATTTTGTTCTTCTAGGTTGAACCGTTCGTCTACAGTAGCAGTTTTTATATTTAGATTTGCATCTGCTCAATCCTATATAGATAGATGAATTTGGAACTCTAAATCCAACATGGTTTGTAGTAGCTCTTTGAAACTTGACAAAATAAAGGAGTTCTCAGTTTTGTCTCTATGGTTTGTTTCCTCTTTATGTAGCCCTAAGCACAGACTGTGTAAAAGCACTTTCATTGAGAGGGGTTGCCAAGCTTCTAAGAATTAACAACTTCCCGAAATACCAGCAAATATTTTTTCACCCAATCTTGATGATACTTGGTGGTAATGATCAGTACACAAATCCCACTTGGCTCACCAAATTTTGTTCTTCTAGGTTGAAGCGTTCGCCTACAGTAGCAGTTTTTATATTTAGGTTTCCCTCTGCTCTCTCCTATATAGATAGATGAATTTGGAACGCTAAATCCAACATGGTTCGTAGTAGCTCTTTGAAACTTGACAAAATAAAGGAGCTCTCAGTTTTGTCTCTATGGTTTGTTTCCTCTTCAAGTAGCCCTAGGCACAGACTGTGGAAAAGCACTTTCATTGAGAGGGGTTGTCAAGCTTCTAAGAATTAACGAGTTTCCGAAATACCAGCATATATTTTTTCACCCAATCTTGATGAAACTTGGTGGAAATGATCAGTACCAAAATCCCACTTGGCTCACCAAATTTTGTTCTTCTAGGTTGAAGCGTTCGTCTACAGTAGCAGTATTTATATTTAGGTTTCCCTCTGCTCTCTCCTATATAGATACATGAATTTGGAACTTTAAATCCAACATGGTTTGTAGTAGCTCTTTGAAACTTGACAAAATAAAGGAGTTCTCAGTTTTGTCTTTATGGTTTGTTTCCGCTTTAAGTAGCCCTAAGCACAGACTGTGTAAAAGCACTTTCATTGAGAGGGGTTGCCAACCTTCTAATAATTAACGATTTTCCCAAATACGAGCAAATATTTTTCACCCAATCTTGATGATACTTGGTGGTAATGATCAGTACACAAATCCCACTTGGCTCACCAAATTTTGTTCTTCTAGGTTGAAGCGTTCATCTACAGTAGTAGTTTTTATATTTAGTTTTCCCTCTGTTCTCTCCTATATAGATAGATGAATGTGGAACTCTAAATCCAACATGATTTGTAGTAGCTCTTTGAAACTTGACAAAATAAAGGAGGTCTCAGTTTTGTCTCTATGGTTTTTTCCTCTTCAAGTAGCCCTCAGCACAGACTGTGGAAAAGCACTTTCATTGAGAGGGGTTGCCAAGCTTCTAAGAATTAACGACTTCCCGAAATACCAGCAAATATTTTTTCACCCGATCTTGATCATACTTTGTGGTAATGATTAGTACACAAATCCCACTTGGCTCACGAAATTTTGTTCATCTAGGTTGAAGCGTTCGTGTACAGTAGCAGTTTTTATATTTAGGTTTCCTTCTGTTCTCTCCTATATAGATAGATGAATTTGGAACTCTAAATCCCACGTATTTCGTAGTAGCTCTTTAAAACTTGACAAAATAAAGGAGTTCTCAGTTTTGTCTCTATGGTTTGTTTCCTCTTCAAGTAGCCCTAGGCACAGACTGTGGAAAAGCACTTTCATTGAGAGGGGTTGCCAAGCTTCTAAGAATTAACGAGTATCCGAAATACCAGCAAATATTTTTTCACCCAATCTTGATGATACTTGGTGGTAATGATCAGTACACAAATTGCACTTGGCTCACCAAATTTTGTTCTACTAGGTTGAAGCGTTCGTCTAGAGTAGCAGTTTTTATATTTAGGTTTCCCTCTGTTCTCTCCTATATAAATAGATGAAGTTGGAACTCTAAATCCAACATGGTTTGTAGTATCTCTTTGAAACTTGACAAAATAAAGGAGTTCTCAGTTTTGTCTCTATGGTTTGTTTCCTCTTCAAGTAGCCCTAGGCACAGACTGTGGAAAAGCACTTTCATCGAGAGGGGTTGCCAAGCTTCTAAGAATTAACGAGTTTCCGAAATACCAGCAAATATTTCTTTTACCCAATCTTGATGATACTTGGTGGTAATGATCAGTACACAAATCCCTCTTGGCTCACCAAATTTTGTTCTTCTAGGTTGAAGCGTTCGTGTACAGAAGCAGTTTTTATATTAAGTTTCCTTCTGTTCTCTCCTATATAGATAGATGAATTTGGAACTCTAAATCCAACATGGTTTGGAGTAGCTCTTTGAAACTTGACAAAATAAAGGAGTTCTCAGTTTTGTATCTATGGTTTGTTTCCTCTTCAAGTAGCCCTAGGCACAGACTGTGGAAAAGCACTTTCATTGAGAGGGGTTGCCAAGCTTCTAAGAATTAACGAGTTTCCGAAATACCTGCAAATATTTTTTCACCCAATATTGATGATACTTGGTGGTAATGATCAGTACACAAATCCCACTTGGCTCAAAATTTTGTTCTTCTAGGTTGAAGCGTTCGTCTACAGAAGCAGTTTTTATATTTAAGATTCCCTCTGCTCTGTCCTATATAGATAGATGAATTTGGAACTCTAAATCCAACACGGTTCGTAGTAGCTCTTTGAAACTTCACAAAATAAAGGAGTTCTCAGTTTTGTCTCTATGGTTTGTTTCCTCTTCAAGTAGCCCAAAGCACAGACTGTGGAAAAGCACTTTCATTGAGAGGGGTTGTCAAGCTTCTAAGAATTAACGCGTTTCCGAAATACCAGTATATATTTTTCCAGCCAATCTTCATGATACTTGGTGGAAATGATCAGTACACAAATCCCACTTGGCTCACCCAATTTTGTTCTTCTAGGTTGAAGCGTTCATCTACAGTAGTAGTTTTTATATTTAGTTTTCCCTCTGTTCTCTCCTATATAGATAGATGAATGTGGAACTATAAATCCAACATGGTTTGTAGTAGCTCTTTGAAACTTGACAAAATAAAGGAGTTCTCAGTTTTGTCTCTATGGTTTGTTTCCTCTTCAAGTTTCCCTAGGCACAGACTGTGGAAAAGCACTTTCATTGAGAGGGGTTGCCAACCTTCTAAGAATTAACGAGTTTCCGAAATACCAGCAAATATTTTTTCACCCAATCTTGATGATACTTGGTTGTAATTATCAGTACACAAATCCCACTTGGCTCACCAAATTTTGTTCTTCTAGGTTGAACCGTTCGTCTACAGTAGCAGTTATTATATTTAGATTTGCATCTGCTCAATCCTATATAGATAGATGAATTTGGAACTCTAAATCCAACATGGTTTGTAGTAGCTCTTTGAAACTTGACAAAATAAAGGAGTTCTCAGTTTTGTCTCTATGGTTTGTTTCCTCTTTATGTAGCCCTAAGCACAGACTGTGTAAAAGCACTTTCATTGAGAGGGGTTGTCAAGCTTCTAAGAATTAACGCGTTTCCGAAATACCAGCAAATATTTTTTCACCCAATATTGATGATACTTGGTGGTAATGATCAGTACACAAATCCCACTTGGCTCACCAAATTTTGTTCTTCTAGGTTTAAGCGTTCGTCTACAGTAGCAGTTTTTATATTTATATTTCCATCTGCTATCTCCTATATAGATAGATGAATTTGGAACTCTAAATCCAACATGGTTTGTAGTAGCTCCTTGAAACTTGACAAAATAAAGGAGTTCTCAGTTTTGTCTCTATGGTTTGTTTCCTCTTTAAGTAGCCCAAAGCACAGACTGTGGAAAAGCACTTTCATTGAGAGGGGTTGTCAAGCTTCTAAGAATTAACGAGTTTCCGAAATACCAGCAAATATTTTTTCACCCAATCTTGATGATACTTGGTGGTAATGATCAGTACACAAATCCCACTTGGCTCACCAAATTTTGTTCTTCTAGGTTGAAGCGTTCGTCTACAGAAGCAGTTTTTATATTTAGGATTCCCTCTGCTCTGTCCTAAATAGATAGATGAATTTGGAACTCTAAATCCAACAAGGTTCGTAGTAGCTCTTTGAAACTTCACAAAATAAAGGTGTTCTCAGTTTTGTCTCTATGGTTTGTTTCCTCTTCAAGTAGCCCTAAGCACAGACTGTGGAAAAGCACTTTCTTTGAGAGTGGTTGTCAAGCTTCTAAGAATTAACGCATTTCCGAAATACCAGCAAATATTTTTTCACCCAATCTTGATGAAACTTGGTGGTAATGATCAGTACACAAATCCCACTTGGCTCAATAAATTTTGTTTTTCTAGGTTGAAGCGTTCATCTACAGTAGTAGTTTTTATATTTAGTTTTCCCTCTGTTCTCTCCTATATAGATAGATGAATGTGGAACTCTAAATCCAACATGGTTTGTAGTACCTCTTTGAAACTTGACAAAATAAAGAAGTTCTCAGTTCTGTCTCTAATGTTTGTTTCCTCTTCAAGTAGCCCTCAGTACAGACTGTGGAAAAGCACTTTCATTGAGAGAAGTTGCCAAGCTTCTAAGAATTAACGAGTTTCCGAAATACCAGCAAATATTTTTTCACCCGATCTTGATGGTACTTGGTGGTAATGATTTGTACACAAATCCCACATGGCTCATGAAATTTTGTTCTTCTAGGTTGAAGCGTTCTTGTACAGTAGCAGTTTTTATATTTATGTATCCTTCTGTTCTCTCTGATATAGATAGATGATTTTGGAACTCTAAATCCAACATGGTTCGTAGTAGCACTTTGAAACTTGACAAAATAAAAGAGTTATCAGTTTTGTCTCTATGGTTTGTTTCCTCTTCAAGGAGCCCTCGGCGCAGACTGTGGAAAAGCACTTTCATTGACAGGGGTTTCCAACCTTCTAAGAATTAACGAGTTTCCGAAATACCAGCAAATATTTTTTCACCCAATCTTGATGATACTTGGTGGTAATGATCAGTACACAAATCCCACTTGGGTAACCAAATTTTGTTCTTCTCGGTTGAAACGTTCGTCTACAGTATCAGTTTTTATATTTAGGATTCCCTCTGCTCTCTCCTATATAGATAGATGAATTTGGAACTCTAAATCCAACATGGTTCGTAGTAGCTCTTTGAAACTTGACAAAATAAAAGAGTTCTCAGTTTTGTCTCAATGGTTTGTTTCCTCTTTAAGTAGCCCTAAGCACAGACTGTGGAAAAGCACTTTCATTGAGAGGGGTTGTCAAGCTTCTAAGAATTAACGAGTTTCCGAAATACCAGCATATATTTTTTCACCCAATCTTGATGATACTTGGTGGTAATGATCAGTACTCAAATTCCACTTGGCTCACCAAATTTTGTTCTTCTAGGTTGAAGCGTTCGTCTACAGTAGCATTATTTATATTTAGGTTTCCCTCTGCTCTCTCCTATATAGATACATGAATTTGGAACTTTAAATCCAACATGGTTTGTAGTAGCTCTTTGAAACTTGACAAAATAAAGGAGTTCTCAGTTTTGTCTCTATGGTTTGTTTCCGCTTTAAGTAGCCCTAAGCACAGACTGTGTAAAAGCACTTTCATTGAGAGGGGTTGCCAAGCTTCTAATAATTAACGAGTTTCCCAAATACCAGCAAATATTTTTCACCCAATCCTGATGATACTTGGTGGTAATGATCAGTACACAAAGACCACTTGGCTCACCAAATTTTGTTCTTCTAGGTTGAAGCGTTCGTCTACAGTAGCAGTTTTTATATTTAGGTTTCCCTCTGTTCTCTCCTATATAAATAGATGAAGTTGGAACTCTAAATCCAACATGGTTTGTAGTATCTCTTTGAAACTTGACAAAATAAAGGAGTTCTCAGTTTTGTCTCTATGGTTTGTTTCCTCTTCAAGTAGCCCTAGGCACAGACTGTGGAAAAGCACTTTCATCAAGAGGGGTTGCCAAGCTTCTAAGAATTAACGAGCTTCAGAAATACCAGCAAATATTTCTTTTACCCAATCTTGATGATACTTGGTGGTAATGATCAGTACACAAATCCCTCTTGGATCACCAAATTTTGTTCTTCCAGGTTGAAGCGTTCGTGTACAGAAGCAGTTTTTATATTTAGGTTTCCTTCTGTTGTCTCCTATATAGATTGATGAATTTGGAACTCTAAATCCAACATGGTTTGGAGTAGCTTTTTGAAACTTGAAAAAATAAAGGAGTTCTCAGTTTTGTATCTATGGTTTGTTTCCTCTTCAAGTAGCCCTAGGCACAGACTGTGGAAAAGCACTTTCATTGAGAGGGGTTGCCAAGCTTCTAAGAATTAACGAGTTTCCGAAATACCTGCAAATATTTTTTCACCCAATATTGATGATACTTGGTGGTAATGATCAGTACACAAATCCCACTTGGCTCAAAATTTTGTTCTTCTAGGTTGAAGCGTTCGTCTACAGAAGCAGTTTTTATATTTAAGATTCCCTCTGCTCTGTCCTAAATAGATAGATGAATTTGGAACTCTAAATCCAACAAGGTTCGTAGTAGCTCTTTGAAACTTCACAAAATAAAGGAGTTCTCAGTTTTGTCTCTATGGTTTGTTTCCTCTTCAAGTAGCCCTAAGCACAGACTGTGGAAAAGCACTTTCATTGAGAGTGGTTGTCAAGCTTCTAAGAATTAACGCATTTCCGAAATATCAGCAAATATTTTTTCACCCAATCTTGATGAAACTTGGTGGTAATGATCAGTACACAAATCCCACTTGGCTCAACAAATTTTGTTCTTCTAGGTTGAAGCGTTCATCTACAGTAGTAGTTTTTATATTTAGTTTTCCCTCTGTTCTCTCCTATATAGATAGATGAATGTGGAACTCTAAATCCAACATGGTTTGTAGTACCTCTTTGAAACTTGACAAAATAAAGAAGTTCTCAGTTCTGTCTCTAATGTTTGTTTCCTCTTCAAGTAGCCCTCAGTACAGACTGTGGAAAAGCACTTTCATTGAGAGAAGTTGCCAAGCTTCTAAGAATTAACGAGTTTCCGAAATAAAAGCAAATATTTTTTCACCCGATCTTGATGATACTTGGGAGTAATGATTTGTACACAAATCCCACTTGGCTCATGAAATTTTGTTCTTCTCGGTTGAAGCGTTCGTGTACAGTAGCACTTTTTATTATTAGGTTTCCTTCTGTTCTCTCCTATATAGATAGATGAATTTGGAACTCTAAATCCAACATGGTTTGTAGAAGCTCTTTGAAACTTGACAAAATAAGGGAGTTCTCAGTTTTGTCTCTATGGTTTGTTTCCTCTTCAAGTAGCCCTACGCACAGACTGTGGAAAAGCACTTTCATTGAGAGGGGTTGCCAACCTTCTAAGAATTAACGAGTTTCCGAAATACCAGCAAATATTTTTTCACCCAATCTTGATGATACTTGGTGTTAATGATCAGTACACAAATCCCACTTGGCTCACCAAATTTTGTTCTTCTAGGTTGAAGCGTTCGTCTACAGTAGCAGTTTTTATATTTAGATTTCCATCTGCTCAATCCTATATAGATAGATGAATTTGGAACTCTAAATCCAACATGGTTTGTAGTAGCTCTTTGAAACTTGACAAAATAGAGGAGTTCTCAGTTTTGTCTCTATGGTTTGTTTCCTCTTTATGTAGCCCTAAGCACAGACTGTGTAAAAGAACTTTCATTGAGAGGGGTTGTCAAGCTTCTAAGAATTAACGCGTTTCCGAAATACCAGCAAATATTTTTTCACCCAATCTTGATGATACTTGGTGGTAATGATCAGTACACAAATCCCACTTGGCTCACCAAATTTTGTTCTTCTAGGTTGAAGCGTTCGTCTACAGAAGCAGTTTTTATACTTAGGATTCCCTCTGATCTCTCCTATATAGATAGATGAATTTGGAACTCTAAATCCAACATGGTTCGTAGTAGCTCTTTGAAACTTGACAAAATAAAGGAGTTCTAGATTTGTCTCTATGGTTTGTTTCCACTTCAAGTAGCCCTAAGCACAGACTGTGGAAAAGCACTTTCATTGAGAGGGGTTGTCAAGCTTCTAATAATTAACGATTTTCCGAAATACCAGCAAATATTTTTTCACCCAATCTTGATGATACTTGGTGGTAATGATCAGTACACAAATCCCACTTGGCTCACCAAATTTTGTTCTTCTAGGTTGAAGCGTTCATCTACAGTAGTAGTTTTTATATTTAGTTTTCCCTCTGTTCTCTCCAATATAGATAGATGAATGTGGAACTATGAATCCAACATGGTTTGTAGTAGCTCTTTGAAACTTTACACAATAAATGAGTTCTCAGTTTTGTCTCTATGGTTTGTTTCCTCTTCAAGTAGCCCTCAGCGCAGACTGTGGAAAAGCACTTTCATTAGAGGGGTTGCCAAGCTTCTAAGAATTAACAAGTGTCCGAAATACCAGCAAATATTTTTTCACCCGATCTTGATGATACTTGGTGGTAATGATTAGTACACAAATCCCACTTGGCTCAGGAAATTTTGTTCTTCTAGGTTGAAGCGTTCGTGTACAGTAGCACTTTTTATTATTAGGTTTTCTTCTGTTCCCTCCTATATAGATAGATGAATTTGGAACTCTAAATCCAACATGCTTTGTAGTAGCTCTTTGAAACTTGACAAAATAAAGGAGTTCTCAGTTTTGTCTCTATGGTTTGTTTCCTCTTCAAGTAGCCCTAGGCACAGACTGTGGAAAAGCACTTTCATTGAGAGGGGTTGCCAACCTTCTAATAATTAACGAGTTTCCGAAATACCTGCAAATATTTTTTCACCCAATCTTGATGATACTTGGTGGTAATGATCAGTACACAAATCCCACTTGGCTCACCAAATGTTGTTCTTCTAGGTTGAAGCGTTCGTCTACAGTAGCAGTTTTTAAATTAGGATTTCCATCTGCTCAATCCTATATAGATAGATGAATTTGGAACTCTAAATCCAACATGGTTTGTAGTAGCTCTTTGAAACTTGACAAAATAAAGGAGTTCTGAGTTTTGTCTCTATGGTTTGTTTCCTCTTTAAGTAGCCCTAAGCATAGACTGTGTAAAAGCACTTTCATTGAAAGGGGTTGTCAAGCTTCTAAGAATTAACGCGTTTCCGAAATACCAGCAAATATTTTTTCACCCAATCTTGATGATACTTGGTGGTAATGATCAGTACACAAATCCCACTTGGCTCACCAAATTTTGTTCTTCTAGGTTGAAGCGTTCGTCTACAGTAGCAGTTTTTATATTTAGGTTTTCCTCTGCTCTCTCCTATATAGATAGATGAATTTGGAACTCTAAATCCAACATGGTTTGTAGTAGCTCTTTGAAACTTGACAAAATAAAGGAGTTCTCATTTTTGTCTCTATGGTTTGTTTCCTCTTCAAGTAGCCCTCAGCACAGACTGTGGAAAAGCACTTTCATTGAGAGGGTTGCAAAGCTTCTAAGAATTAACAACTTCCCGAAATACCAGCAAATATTTTTTCACCCGATCTTGATGATATTTGGTGGTAATGATTAGTACACAAATCCCACTTGGCTCAGGAAATTTTGTTCTTCTAGGTTGAAGCGATCGTCTACAGTAGCAGTTTTTTATTTAGGTTTCCTTCTGTTCTCTCCTATATAGATAGATGAATTTGGAATCTAAATCCAACATGGTTTGTAGTAGCTCTTTGAAACTTTACAAAATAAAGGAATTCTCAGTTTTGTCTCTATGGTTTGTTTCCTCTTCAAGTTGCCCTCAGAACAGACTGTTGAAAAGCACTTTCATTGAGAGGGGTTGCCAACCTTCTAAGAATTAACGACTTCCCGAAATACCAGCAAATATTTTTTCACCCGAACTTGATGATACTTGGTGGTAATGATTAGTACACAAATCCCACTTGGCTCAGGAAATTTTGTTCTTCTAGGTTGAAGCGTTCGTGTACAGTAGCAGTTTTTTATTTAGGTTTCCTTCTGTTCTCTCCTATATAGATAGATGAATGTGGAACTCTAAATCCAACATGGATTTTAGTAGATCTTTGAAACTTGACAAAATAAAGGAGTACTCAGTTTTGTCTCTATGGTTTGTTTCCTCTTCAAGTAGCCCTAGGCACAGACTGTGTAAAAGCACTTTCATTGATAGGGGTTGCCAACCTTCTAAGAATTAACGAGTTTCCGAAATACCAGCAAATATTTTTTCACCCAATCTTGATGACACTTGGTGGTAATGATTAGTACACAAATCCCACTTGGCTAAACAAATTTTGTTCTTCTAGGTTGGAGCGTTCGTCTACAGTAGCAGTTTTTATATTTAGGATTCCCTCTGCTCTCTCCTATATAGATAGATGAATTTGGAACTCTAAATCCAACATGGTTTGTAGTAGCTCTTTGAAACTTGACAAAATAAAGGAGTTCTCAGTTTTGTCTCTATGGTTTGTTTCCTCTTCAAGTAGCCCTACGCACAGACTGTGGAAAAGCACTTTCATTGAGAGGGGTTGCCAACCTTCTAAGAATTAACGAGTTTCCGAAATACCAGCAAATATTTTTTCACCCGATCTTGATGATACTTGGTGGTAATGATTAGTACACAAATCCCACTTGGCTCATGAAACTTTGTTCTTCTCGGTTGAAGCGTTCGTGTACAGTAGCACTTTTTATTATTACGTTTCCTTCTGTTCTCTCCTATATAGATAGATGAATTTGGAACTCTAAATCCAACATGGTTTGTAGAAGCTCTTTGAAACTTGACAAAATAAGGGAGTTCTCAGTTTTGTCTCTATGGTTTGTTTCCTCTTCAAGTAGCCCTACGCACAGAATGTGGAAAAGCACTTTCATTGAGATTGGTTGCCAACCTTCTAAGAATTAACGAGTTTCCGAAATAACTGCAAATATTTTTTCACCCAACCTTGATGATACTTGGTGGTAATGATCAGTACACAAATCCCACTTGGCTCACCAAATTTTGTTCTTCTAGGTTGAAGCGTTCGTCTACAGTAGCAGTTTTTATATTTAGATTTTCATCTGCTCAATCCTATATAAATAGATGAATTTGGAACTCTAAATCCAACATGGTTTGTAGTAGCTCTTTGAAACTTGACAAAAAAAGGAGTGCTCAGTTTTGTCTCTATGGTTTGTTTCCTCTTTAACTAGCCCTAAGCACAGACTGTGTAAAAAGCACTTTCATTGAGAGGGTTGTCAAGCTTCTAAGAATTAACGTGTTTCCAAAATACCAGCAAATATTTTTTCACCCAATCTTGATGATACTTGGTGGTAATGATCAGTACACAAATCCCACTTGGCTCACCAAATTTTGTTCTTCTAGGTTGAAGCGTTCGTCTACAGTAGCAGTTTTTATATTTAGTTTTCCCTCTGTTCTCTCCTATATAGATAGATGAATGTGGAACTCTAAATCCAACATGGTTTGTAGTAGCTCTTTGAAACTTTACAAAATAAAGGAATTCTCCGTTTTGTCTCTATTGTTTGTTTCCTCTTCAAGTTGCCCTCAGCCCAGACTGTGGAAAAGCACTTTCATTGAGAGGGGTTGCCAACCTTCTAAGAATTAACGACTTCCCGAAATACCAGCAAATATTTTTTCACCCGAACTTGATGATACTTGGTGGTAATGATTAGTACACAAATGCCACTTGGCTCAGGAAATTTTGTCTTCTAGGTTGAAGCTTTCGTGTACAGTAGCAGTTTTTTATTTAGGTTTCCTTCTGTTCTCTCCTATATAGATAGATGAATGTGGAACTCTAAATCCAACATGCTTTCTAGTAGCTCTTTGAAACTTGACAATATAAAGGAGTTCTCAGTTTTGTCTCTATGGATTGTTTCCTCTTCATGTAGCCCTAGGCAGAGACTGTGGAAAAGCACTTTCATTGAGAGGGGTTGTCAACCTTCTAAGAATTAACGAGTTTCCGAAATACCTGCAAATATTTTTCACCCAATCTTGATGATACTTGGTGGTAATGATCAGTACCCAAATCCCACTTGGCTCACCAAATGTTGTTCTTCTAGGTTGAAGCGTTCGTCTACAGTAGCAGTTTTATATTTAGATTTCCATCTGCTCAATCCTATATAGATAGATGAATTTGGAACTCTAAATCCAACATGGTTCGTAGTAGCTCTTTGAAACGTGACAAAATAAAGGAGATCTCAGTTTTGTCTCTATGGTTTGTTTCCTTTTCAAGTAGCCCTAAGCACAGACTGTGGAAAAGCACTTTCATTTAGAGGGGTTGTCAAGCTTCTAAGAATTAACGAGTTTACCGAAATACCAGCAAATAATTTTTCACCCAATCTTGATGATACTTGGTGGTAATGATCAGTACACAAATCCCACTTGGCTCACCATATTTTGTTCTTCTAGGTTGTAAAGTTCGTCTACAGTAGCAGTTTTTATATTTAGGTTTCCCTCTGCACTCCGCTATATAGATAGATGAATTTGGAACTGTAAATCCAACATGGTTCGTAGTAGCTCTTTGAAACTTGACAAAATAAAGGAGTTCTCACTTTTGTCTCTATGGTTGTTTCCTCTTTCAAGTAGCCCTAGGCACACACTGTGGAAAAGCACTTTCATTGAGAAGGGATGCCAACCTTCTAAAAATTAATGAGTTTCCGAAATACCAACAAATATTTTTCCACCCAATCTTGATGATACATGTTGGTAATGATCAGTACACAAATCCCACTTGTCTCACCAAATTATGTTCTTCTAGGTTGAAGCGTTCGTCTACAGTAGCAGTTTTTATATTTAGGTTTCCTTCTGTTCTCTCCTATATCGATAGATGAATTTGGAACTCTAAATTCAACATGGTTCGTAGTTGCTGTTGGAAACGTGACACTATAAAGGAGTTCTCAGTTTTTTCTCTATGGTTTTTTTCCTTTTCAAGTAGCCCTCGGCACAGACTGTGGAAAAGCACTTTCATCGTGAGGGGCTGCCAAGCTTCAAAGAATTAACGAGTTTCCGATATTCCAGCAAATATTTTTTCACCCAATCTTGATGATCCTTGGTGGTAATGATCAGTTCACAAATCCCACTTGGCTCACCAAATTTTGTTCTTCTAGGTTGAAGCATTCGTCTACAGTAGCAGTTTTCATATATAGGATTCCCTCTGATCTCTCCTATATTGATAGATGAATTTGGAACACTAAATCCAACATGGTTCGTAGTAGCTCTTTGAAACTTGACAAAATAAAAAAGTTCTCAGTATGTCTCTATGGTTTGTTTCCTCTTCAAGTAGCCCTAAGCACAGACTGTGGAAAAGCACTTTCATTGAGAGGGGTTGTCAAGCTTCTAAGAATTAACGAGTTTCCGAAATACCAGCAAATATTTTTTCACCCAATCTTGATGATACTTGGTGGTAATGATCAGTACACAAATCCCACTTGGCTCACCAAATTTTGTTCTTCTATTTTGAAGCGTTCGTCTACAGTAGCAGTTTTTATATTTAGGTTTCCCTCTGCTCTCTCCTATATAGATAGACGAATTTTTAACTCTAAATCCAACATGGGTTTGTAGTATCTCTTTGAAACTTGACAAAATAAAGGAGTTCTCAGTTTTGTCTCTATGGTTTGTTTCCGCTTTAAGTAGCCCTAAGCACAGACTGTGTAAAATCACTTTCATTGAGAGGGGTTGCCAAGCTTCTAAGAATTAAAGATTTTCCCAAATACCAGCAAATATTTTTCACCCAATCTTGATGATACTTGGTGGTAATGATCAGTACACAAATCCCACTTGGCTCACCAAATTTTGTTCTTCTAGGTTGAAGCGTTCATCTACAGTAGTAGTTTTTATATTTAGTTTTCCTCTGTTCTCCCTATATAGATAGATGAATGTGGAACTCTAAATCCAACATGGTTTGTAGTAGCTCTTTGAAACTTTACAAAATAAAGGAGTTCTCAGTTTTGTCTCTATGGTTTGTTTCCTCTTCAAGTAGCCCTACGCACAGACTGTGGAAAAGCACTTTCATTGAGAGGGGTTGCCAACCTTCTAAGAATTAACGAGTTTCCGAAATACCAGCAAATATTTTTTCACCCGATCTTGATGATACTTGGGGTAATGATTTGTACACAAATCCCACTTGGCTCATGAAATTTTGTTCTTCTAGGTTGAAGCGTTCTTGTACAGTAGCAGTTTTTATATTTACGTATCCTTCTGTTCTCTCTGATATAGATAGATGATTTTGGAACTCTAAATCCAACATGGTTCGTAGCAGCACTTTGAAACTTGACAAAATAAAGGAGTTATCAGTTTTGTCTCTATGGTTTGTTTCCTCTTCAAGGAGCCCTAGGCACAGACTGTGGAAAAGCACTTTCATTGATAGGGGTTTCCAACCTTCTAAGAATTAACGAGTTTCCGAAATACCAGCAAATATTTTTTCACCCAATCTTGATGATACTTGGTGGTAATGATCAGTACACAAATCCCACTTGGGTAACCAAATTTTGTTCTTCAAGGTTGAAGCGTTCGTCTACAGTAGCAGTTTTTATATTTGGATTTCCATTGCTCAATCCTATAGAGACAGATGAATTTGGAACTCTAAATCCAACATGGTTTGTAGTAGCTCTTTGAAACTTGACAAAATAAAGGAGTTCTCAGTTTTGTCTCTATGGTTTGTTTCCTCTTTAAGTAGCCCTAAGCACAGACTTTGTAAAAGCACTTTCATTGAGAGGGGTTGTCAAGCTTCTAAGAATTAACGCGTTTCCGAAATACCAGCAAATATTTTTTCACCCAATCTTGATGATACTTGGTGGTAATGATTAGTACACAAATCCCACTTGGCTCAGGAAATTTTGTTCTTCTAGGTTGAAGCGTTCGTGTACAGTAGCAGTTTTTTATTTAGGTTTCCTTCTGTTCTCTCCTATATAGATAGATGAATGTGGAACTCTAAATCCAACATGGTTTTTAGTAGATCTTTGAAACTTGACAAAATAAAGGAGTACTCAGTTTTGTCTCTATGGTTTGTTTCCTCTTCAAGTAGCCCTAGGCACAGACTGTGTAAAAGCACTTTCATTGATAGGGGTTGCCAACCTTCTAAGAATTAACGAGTTTCCGAAATACCAGCAAATATTTTTTCACCCAATCTTCATGACACTTGGTGGTAATGATTAGTACACAAATCCCACTTGGCTAAACAAATTTTGTTCTTCTAGGTTGGAGCGTTCGTCTACAGTAGCAGTTTTTATATTTAGGATTCCCTCTGCTCTCTCCTATATAGATAGATGAATTTGGAACTCTAAATCCAACATGGTTTGTAGTAGCTCTTTGAAACTTGACAAAATAAGGGAGTTCTCAGTTTTGTCTCTATGGTTTGTTTCCTCTTCAAGTAGCCCTACGCACAGACTGTGGAAAAGCACTTTCATTGAGAGGGGTTGTCAAGCTTCTAAGAATTAACGTGTTTCCAAAATACCAGCAAATATTTTTTCACCCAATCTTCATGATACTTGGTTGTAATGATCAGTACACAAATCCCACTTGGCTCACCAAATTTTGTTCTTCTAGGTTGAAGCGTTCGTCTACAGTAGCAGTTTTTATATTTAGTTTTCCCTCTGTTCTCTCCTATATAGATAGATGAATGTGGAACTCTAAATCCAACATGGTTTGTAGTAGCTCTTTGAAACTTTACAAAATAAAGGAATTCTCCGTTTTGTCTCTATGGTTTGTTTCCTCTTCAAGTTGCCCTCAGCACAGACTGTGGAAAAGCACTTTCATTGAGAGGGGTTGCCAACCTTCTAAGAATTAACGACTTCCCGAAATACCAGCAAATATTTTTTCACCCGAACTTGATGATACTTGGTGGTAATGATTAGGACACAAATCCCACTTGGCTCAGGAAATTTTGTTCTTCTAGGTTGAAGCGTTCGTGTACAGTAGCAGTTTTTATTTAGGTTTCCTTCTGTTCTCTCCTATATAGATAGACGAATGTGGAACACTAAATCCAACATGGTTTGTAGTAGCTCTTTGAAACTTGACAAAATAAAGGAGTACTCAGTTTTGTATCTATGGTTTGTTTCCTCTTCAAGTAGCCCTAGGCACAGACTGTGTAAAAGCACTTTCATTTATAGGGGTTGCCAACCTTCTAAGAATTAACGAGTTTCCGAAAATACCAGCAAATATTTTTTCACCCAATCTTGATGACAATTGGTGGTAATGATTAGTACACAAATCCCACTTGGCTCACCAAATTTTGTTCTTCTAGGTTGAAGCGTTCGTCTACAGTAGCAGTTTTTATATTTAGATTTCCATCTGCTCAATCCTATATAGATAGATGAATTTGGAACTCTAAATCCAACACGGTTTGTAGTAGCTCTTTGAAACTTGACAAAATAAAGGAGTTCTCAGTTTTGTCTCTATGGTTTGTTTCCTTTTCAAGTAGCCCTAAGCACAGACTGTGGAAAAGCACTTTCATTTAGAGGGTTGTCAAGCTTCTAAGAATTAACGAGTTTCCGAAATACCAGCAAATAATTTTTCACCCAATCTTGATGATACTTGGTGGTAATGATCAGTACACAAATCCCACTTGGCTCACCATATTTTGTTCTTCTAGGTTGAAAAGTTCGTCTACAGTAGCAGTTTTTATATTTAGGTTTCCCTCTGCACTCCGCTATATAGATAGATGAATTAGGAACTCTAAATCCAACATGGTTCGTAGTAGCTCTTTGAAACTTGACAAAATAAAGGAGTTCTCACTTTTGTCTCTATGGTTTGTTTCCTCTTCAAGTAGCCCTAGGCACACACTGTGGAAAAGCACTTTCATTGAGAAGGGTTGCCAACCTTCTAAAAATTAATGAGTTTCCGAAATACCAACAAATATTTTTCCACCCAATCTTGATGATACATGTTGGTAATGATCAGTACACAAATCCCACTTGTCTCACCAAATTATGTTCTTCTAGGTTGAAGCGTTCGTCTACAGTAGCAGTTTTTATATTTAGGTTTCCTTCTGTTCTCTCCTATATCGATAGATGAATTTGGAACTCTAAATTCAACATGGTTCGTAGTTGCTGTTGGAAACTTGACAATATAAAGGAGTTCTCAGTTTTTTCTCTATGGTTTTTTTCCTTTTCAAGTAGCCCTAGGCACAGACTGTGAAAAAGCACTTTCATCGTGAGGGGCTGCCAAGCTGCAAAGAATTAACGAGTTTCCGATATTCCAGCAAATATTTTTTCACCCAATCTTGATGATCCTTGGTGGTAATGATCAGTTCACAAATCCCACTTGGCTCACCAAATTTTGTTCTTCTAGGTTGAAGCGTTCGTCTACAGTAGCAGTTTTCATATTTAGGATTCCCTCTGATCTCTCCTATATAGATAGATGAATTTGGAACACTAAATCCAACATGGTTCGTAGTAGCTCTTTGAAACTTGACAAAATAAAAAAGTTCTCAGTATGTCTCTATGGTTTGTTTCCTCTTCAAGTAGCCCTAAGCACAGACTGTGGAAAAGCACTTTCATTGAGAGGGGTTGTCAAGCTTCTAAGAATTAACGAGTTTCCGAAACACCAGCAAATATTTTTTCACCCAATCTTGATGATACTTGGTGGTAATGATCAGTACACAAATCCCACTTGGCTCACCAAATTTTGTTCTTCTATTTTGAAGCGTTCGTCTACAGTAGCAGTTTTTATATTTAGGTTTCCCTCTGCTCTCTCCTATATAGATAGACGAATTTGGAACTCTAAATCCAACATGGTTTGTAGTATCTCTTTGAAACTTGACAAAATAAAGGAGTTCTCAGTTCTGTCTCTATGGTTTGTTTCCGCTTTAAGTAGCCCTAAGCACAGACTGTGTAAAATCACTTTCATTGAGAGGGGTTGCCAAGCTTCTAAGAATTAAAGATTTTCCCAAATACCAGCAAATATTTTTCACCCAATCTTGATGATACTTGGTGGTAATGATCAGTACACAAATCCCACTTGGCTCACCAAATTTTGTTCTTCTAGGTTGAAGCGTTCATCTACAGTAGTAGTTTTTATATTTAGTTTTCCCTCTGTTCTCTCCTATATAGATAGATGAATGTGGAACTCTAAATCCAACATGGTTTGTAGTAGCTCTTTGAAACTTTACAAAATAAAGGAGTTCTCAGTTTTGCCTCTATGGTTTGTTTCCTCTTCAAGTAGCCCTCAGCACAGACTGTGTAAAAGCACTTTCATTGAGAGGTGTTGCCAAGCTTCTAAGAATTAACGACTTCCCGAAATACCAGCAAATATTTTTTCACCCGATCTTGATGATACTTGGTGGTAATGATTAGTACACAAATCCCACTTGGCTCACGAAATTTTGTTCTTCTAGGTTGAAGCGTTCGTGTACAGTAGCAGTTTTTATATTTAGGTTTCCTTCTGTTCTCTCCTATATAGATAGATGAATTTGGAACTCTAAATCCCACATGGTTCGTAGTAGCTCTTTGAAACTTGACAAAATAAAGGAGTTCTCAGTTTTGTCTCTATGGTTTGTTTCCTCTTCAAGTAGCCCTAGGCACAGACTGTGGAACAGCACTTTCATCGAGAGGCGTTGCCAAGTTTCTAAGAATTAACGAGTTTCTGAAATACCAGCAAATATTTTTTTACGCAATCTTGATGATACTTGGTGGTAATGATCAGTACACAAATCCCACTTGGCTCACCAAATTTTGTTCTTCTAGGTTGAAGCGTTCGTGTACAGTAGCAGTTTTTATATTTAAGTTTCCTTCTGTTCTCTCCTATATAGATAGATGAATTTAAACTCTAAATCCAACATGGTTTGTAGTAGCTCTTTGAAACTTGACAAAATAAAGGAGTTCTCAGTTTTGTCTCTATGGTTTGTTTCCTCTTTAAGTAGCCCTATGCACAGACTGTGGAAAAGCACTTTCATCGAGAGGGGTTGGCAAGCTTCTAAGAATTAACGAGTTTCCGAAATACCAGCAAATATTTTTTCACCCAATCTTGATAATACTTGGTGGTAATGATTAGTACCCAAATCCCACTTGGCTTACCAAATTTTGTTCTTCTAGGTTGAAGCGTTCGTCTACAGTAGCAGTTTTTATATTTAGATTTCCATCTGCTCAATCCTATATAGATAGATGAATTTGGAACTCTAAATCCAACATGGTTTGTAGTAGCTCTTTGAAACTTGACAAAATAAAGGAGTTCTCAGTTTTGTCTCTATGGTTTGTTTCCTCTTTAAGTAGCCCTAAGCACAGACTGTGTAAAAGCACTTTCATTGAGAGGGGTTGTCAAGCTTCTAAGAATTAACGAGTTTCCGAAATACCAGCAAATATTTTTTCACCCAATCTTGATGACACTTGGTGGTAATGATCAGTACAAAATTCCCACTTGGCTCACCAAATATTGCTCTTCTAGGTTGATGCGTTCGTCTACAGAAGCAGTTTTTATATTTAGGTTTCCCTCTGTTCTCTAGTATATAGATAGATGAATTTGGAACTCTAAATCCAACATGGTTTGGAGTAGCTCTTTGAAACTTGACAAAATACAGAGTTCCCAGTTTTGTCTCTATGGTTTGTTTCCTCTTCAAGTAGCCCTAGGCACAGAGTGTGGAAAAGCACTTTCATTGAGAGGGGTTGCCAACCTTCTAAGAATTAACGAGTTTCCGAAATACCTGCAAATATTTTTTCACCCAATCTTGATGATACTTTGTGGTAATGATCAGTACACAAATCCCACTTGGCTCACCAAATTTTGTTCTTATAAGGCTGAAGCGTTCGTCGGCAGTAGCAGTTTTTATATTTAGATTTCCAGCTGCTCTCTCCTATATAGATAGATGAATTTGGAACTCTAAATCCAACATGGTTTGTAGTAGCTCTTGAGAAACTTGACAAAATAAAGGAGTTCTCAGTTTTGTCTCTATGGTTTGTTTCCTCTTTAAATAGCCCTAAGCACAGACTGTGTAAAAGCACTTTCATTTAGAGGGGTTGTCAAGCTTCTAAGAATTAACGCGTTTCCGAAATAACAGCAAATATTCTTTCACCCAATCTTGATGATACTTGGTGGTAATGATCAGTACACAAATCCCACTTGGCTCACCAAATTTTGTTCTTCTAGGTTGAAGCGTTCGTCTACAGTAGGAGTTTTTATATTTAGATTTCCATCTGATCTCTCCTATATAGATAGATGAATTTGGAACTCTAAATCCAACATGGTTCGTAGTAGCTCTTTGAAACTTGACAAAATAAAGGAGTTCTCAGTTTTGTGTCTATGGTTTGTTTCCTCTTTAAGTAGCCCTAAGCACAGACTGTGTAAAAGAACTTTCATTGAGAGGGGTTGTCAAGCTTATAAGAATTTACGAGTTTCCGAAATAGCAGCAAATATTTTTTCACCCAATCTTGATGATACTTGGTGGTAATGATCAGTAAACAAATTCCACTTGGCTCACCAAATTTTGTTCTTCTAGGTTGAAGCGTTCATCTACAGTAGTTGTTTTTATATTTAGTTTTCCCTCTGCTCTCTCCTATATAGATAGATGAATTTGGAACTCTAAATCCAACATGGTTCCTAGTAGCTCTTTGAAACTTGACAAAATAAAGGAGTTCTCAGTTTTGTCTCTATGGTTTGTTTTCTCTTCAAGTAGCCCTAGGCACACACTGTGGAAAAGCACTTTCATTGAGAGTTGTTGCCAAGCTTCTAAGAATTAACGAGTGTCCCAAACACCAGCAAATATTTTTTCACCCAATCTTGATGATACTTGGTGGTAATGATCAGTACACAAATTCCACTTAACTCACCAAATTTTGTTCTTCTATTTTGAAGCGTTCGTCTACAGTAGCAGTTTTTATATTTAGGTTTTCCTCTGTTCTCTCCTATATAGATAGATGAATTTGGAACTCTAAATCCAACATGGTTCGTAGTAGCTCTTGGAAACCTGACAATATAAAGGAGTTCTCAGTTTTGTCTCTAAGGTTTGTTTCCTCTTCATAGCCCTAGGCACAGACTGTGGAAAAGCACTTTCATTTAGAGGGGTTGTCAAGCTTCTAAGAATTAACGAGTTTCCGAAATACCAGCAAATAATTTTTCACCCAATCTTGATGATACTTGGTGGTAATGATCAGTACACAAATCCCACTTGGCTCACCATATTTTGTTCTTCTAGGTTGAAGAGTTCGTCTACAGTAGCAGTTTTTATATTTAGGTTTCCCTCTGCACTCCGCTATATAGATAGATGAATTTGGAACTCTAAATCCAACATGGTTCGTAGTAGCTCTTTGAAACTTGACAAAATAAAGGAGTTCTCACTTTTGTCTCTATGGTTTGTTTCCTCTTCAAGTAGCCCTAGGCACACACTGTGGAAAAGCACTTTCATTGAGAAAGGTTGCCAACCTTCTAAAAATTAATGAGTTTCCGAAATACCAGCAAATATTTTTCCCCCCAATCTTGATGATACATGTTGGTAATGATCAGTACACAAATCCCACTTGTCTCACCAAATTATGTTCTTCTAGGTTGAAGCGTTCGTCTACAGTAGCAGTTTTTATATTTAGGTTTCCCTCTGTTCTCTCCTATATCGATAGATGAATTTGGAACTCTAAATTCAACATGGTTCGTAGTTGCTGTTGGAAACTTGACAATATAAAGGAGTTCTCAGTTTTTTCTCTATGGTTTTTTTCCTTTTCAAGTAGCCCTAGGCACAGACTGTGGAAAAGCACTTTCATCGTGAGGGGCTGCCAAGCTTCAAAGAATTAACGAGTTTCCGATATTCCAGAAAATATTTTTTCACCCAATCTTGATGATCCTTGGTGGTAATGATCACTTCACAAATCCAACTGGGCTCACCAAATTTTGATCTTCTAGGTTGAAGCGTTCGTCTACAGTAGCAGTTTTCATATTTAGGATTCCCTCTGATCTCTCCTATATAGATAGATGAATTTGGAACACTAAATCCAACATGGTTCGTAGTAGCTCTTTGAAACTTGACAAAATAAAAAAGTTCTCAGTATGTCTCTATGGTTTGTTTCCTCTTCAAGTAGCCCTAAGCACAGACTGTGGAAAAGCACTTTCATTGAGAGGGGTTGTCAATCTTCTAAGAATTAACGAGTTTCCGAAATACCAGCAAATATTTTTTCACCCAATCTTGATGATACTTGGTGGTAATGATCAGTACACAAATCCCACTTGGCTCACCAAATTTTGTTCTTCTATTTTGAAGCGTTCGTCTACAGTAGCAGTTTTTATATTTAGGTTTCCCTCTGCTCTCTCCTATATAGATAGATGAATTTGGAACTCTAAATCCAACATGGTTTGTAGTATCTCTTTGAAACTTGACAAAATAAAGGAGTTCTCAGTTTTGTCTCTATGGTTTGTTTCCGCTTTAAGTAGCCCTAAGCACAGACTGTGTAAAATCACTTTCATTGAGAGGGGTTGCCAAGCTTCTAAGAATTAAAGATTTTCCCAAATACCAGCAAATATTTTTCACCCAATCTTGATGATACTTGGTGGTAATGATCAGTACACAAATCCAACTTGGCTCACCAAATTTTGTTCTTCTAGGTTGAAGCGTTCATCTACAGTAGTAGTTTTTATATTTAGTTTTCCCTCTGTTCTCTCCTATATAGATAGATGAATGTGGAACTCTAAATCCAACATGGTTTGTAGTAGCTCTTTGAAACTTTACAAAATAAAGGAGTTCTCAGTTTTGCCTCTATGGTTTGTTTCCTCTTCAAGTAGCCCTCAGCACAGACTGTGTAAAAGCACTTTCATTGAGAGGTGTTACCAAGCTTCTAAGAATTAACGACTTCCCGAAATACCAGCAAATATTTTTTCACCCGATCTTGATGATACTTGGTGGTAATGATTAGTACACAAATCCCACTTGGCTCACGAAATTTTGTTCTTCTAGGTTGAAGCGTTCGTGTACAGTAGCAGTTTTTATATTTAGGTTTCCTTCTGTTCTCTCCTATATAGATAGATGAATTTGGAACTCTAAATCCCACATGGTTCGTAGTAGCTCTTTGAAACTTGACAAAATAAAGGAGTTCTCAGTTTTGTCTCTATGGTTTGTTTCCTCTTCAAGTAGCCCTAGGCACAGACTGTGGAACAGCACTTTCATCGAGAGGCGTTGCCAAGTTTCTAAGAATTAACGAGTTTCCGAAATACCAGCAAATATTTTTTTACGCAATCTTGATGATACTTGGTGGTAATGATCAGTACACAAATCCCACTTGGCTCACCAAATGTTGTTCTTCTAGGTTGAAGCGTTCGTGTACAGTAGCAGTTTTTATATTTAAGTTTCCTTCTGTTCTCTCGTATATAGATAGATGAATTTAAACTCTAAATCCAACATGGTTTGTAGTAGTTCTTTGAAACTTGACAAAATAAAGGAGTTCTCAGTTTTGTCTCTATGGTTTGTTTCCTCTTTAAGTAGCCCTATGCACAGACTGTGGAAAAGCACTTTCATCGAGAGGGGTTGGCAATCTTCTAAGAATTAACGAGTTTCCGAAATACCAGCAAATATTTTTTTACGCAATCTTGATGATACTTGGTGGTAATGATCAGTACACAAATCCCACTTGGCTCACAAAATTTTCTTCTTCTAGGTTGAACCGTTCGTGTACAGTAGCACTTTTTATTATTAGGTTTCCTTCTGTTCTCTCCTATATAGATAGATGAATTTGGAACTCTATATCCAACATGGTTTGTAGTAGCTCTTTGAAACTTGACAAAATAAAGGAGTTCTCAGTTTTGTCTCTATGGTTTGTTTCCTCTTGAGTAGCCCTAGGCACAGACTGTGGAAAAGCACTTTCATTGAGAGGGGTTACCAACCTTCTAAGAATTAACGAGTTTCCGAAATACCAGCAAATATTTTTCCCCCCAATCTTGATGATACATGTTGGTAATGATCAGTACACAAATCCCACTTGTCTCACCAAATTATGTTCTTCTAGGTTGAAGCGTTCGTCTACAGTAGCAGTTTTTATATTTAGGTTTCCCTCTGTTCTCTCCTATATCGATAGATGAATTTGGAACTCTAAATTCAACATGGTTCGTAGTTGCTGTTGGAAACTTGACAATATAAAGGAGTTCTCAGTTTTTTCTCTATGGTTTTTTTCCTTTCAAGTAGCCCTAGGCACAGACTGTGGAAAAGCACTTTCATCGTGAGGGGCTGCCAAGCTTCAAAGAATTAACGAGTTTCCGATATTCCAGAAAATATTTTTTCACCCAATCTTGATGATCCTTGGTGGTAATGATCACTTCACAAATCCCACTGGGCTCACCAAATTTTGATCTTCTAGGTTGAAGCGTTCGTCTACAGTAGCAGTTTTCATATTTAGGATTCCCTCTGATCTCTCCTATATAGATAGATGAATTTGGAACACTAAATCCAACATGGTTCGTAGTAGCTCTTTGAAACTTGACAAAATAAAAAAGTTCTCAGTATGTCTCTATGGTTTGTTTCCTCTTCAAGTAGCCCTAAGCACAGACTGTGGAAAAGCACTTTCATTGAGAGGGGTTGTCAATCTTCTAAGAATTAACGAGTTTCCGAAATACCAGCAAATATTTTTCACCCAATCTTGATGATACTTGGTGGTAATGATCAGTACACAAATCCCACTTGGCTCACCAAATTTTGTTCTTCTATTTTGAAGCGTTCGTCTACAGTAGCAGTTTTTATATTTAGGTTTCCCTCTGCTCTCTCCTATATAGATAGATGAATTTGGAACTCTAAATCCAACATGGTTTGTAGTATCTCTTTGAAACTTGACAAAATAAAGGAGTTCTCAGTTTTGTCTCTATGGTTTGTTTCCGCTTTAAGTAGCCCTAAGCACAGACTGTGTAAAATCACTTTCATTGAGAGGGGTTGCCAAGCTTCTAAGAATTAAAGATTTTCCCAAATACCAGCAAATATTTTTCACCCAATCTTGATGATACTTGGTGGTAATGATCAGTACACAAATCCAACTTGGCTCACCAAATTTTGATCTTCTAGGTTGAAGCGTTCATCTACAGTAGTAGTTTTTATATTTAGTTTTCCCTCTGTTCTCTCCTATATAGATAGATGAATGTGGAACTCTAAATCCAACATGGTTTGTAGTAGCTCTTTGAAACTTTACAAAATAAAGGAGTTCTCAGTTTTGCCTCTATGGTTTGTTTCCTCTTCAAGTAGCCCTCAGCACAGACTGTGTAAAAGCACTTTCATTGAGAGGTGTTGCCAAGCTTCTAAGAATTAACGACTTCCCGAAATACCAGCAAATATTTTTTCACCCAATCTTGATGATACTTGGTGGTAATGATTAGTACACAAATCCCACTTGGCTCACGAAATTTTGTTCTTCTAGGTTGAAGCGTTCGTGTACAGTAGCAGTTTTTATATTTAGGTTTCCTTCTGTTCTCTCCTATATAGATAGATGAATTTGGAACTCTAAATCCCACATGGTTCGTAGTAGCTCTTTGAAACTTGACAAAATAAAGGAGTTCTCAGTTTTGTCTCTATGGTTTGTTTCCTCTTCAAGTAGCCCTAGGCACAGACTGTGGAACAGCACTTTATCGAGAGGCGTTGCCAAGTTTCTAAGAATTAACGAGTTTCCGAAATACCAGCAAATATTTTTTTACGCAATCTTGATGATACTTGGTGGTAATGATCAGTACACAAATCCCACTTGGCTCACCAAATGTTGTTCTTCTAGGTTGAAGCGTTCGTGTACAGTAGCAGTTTTTATATTTAAGTTTTCTTCTGTTCTCTCGTATATAGATAGATGAATTTAAACTCTAAATCCAACATGGTTTGTAGTAGTTCTTTGAAACTTGACAAAATAAAGGAGTTCTCAGTTTTGTCTCTATGGTTTGTTTCCTCTTTAAGTAGCCCTATGCACAGACTGTGGAAAAGCACTTTCATCGAGAGGGGTTGGCAATCTTCTAAGAATTAACGAGTTTCCGAAATACCAGCAAATATTTTTTTACGCAATCTTGATGATACTTGGTGGTAATGATCAGTACACAAATCCCACTTGGCTCACAAAATTTTCTTCTTCTAGGTTGAACCGTTCGTGTACAGTAGCACTTTTTATTATTAGGTTTCCTTCTGTTCTCTCCTATATAGATAGATGAATTTGGAACTCTATATCCAACATGGTTTGTAGTAGCTCTTTGAAACTTGACAAAATAAAGGAGTTCTCAGTTTTGTCTCTATGGTTTGTTTCCTCTTGAGTAGCCCTAGGCACAGACTGTGGAAAAGCACTTTCATTGAGAGGGGTTACCAACCTTCTAAGAATTAACGAGTTTCCGAAATAACTGCAAATATTTTTTCACCCAATCTTGATGATACTTGGTGGTAATGATCAGTACCCAAATCCCACTTGGCTCACCAAATTTTGTTCTTCTATTTTGAAGCGTTCGTCTACAGAAGCAGTTTTTATATTTAGGTTTCCCTCTGTTCTCTCCTATATAGATAGATGAATTTGGAACTCTAAATCCAACATGGTTTGGAGTAGCTCTTTGAAACTTGACAGAATACAGAGTTCTCAGTTTTGTCTCTATGGTTTGTTTCCTCTTCAAGTAGCCCTAGGCACAGAGTGTGGAAAAGCACTTTCATTGAGAGGGGTTGCCAACCTTCTAAGAATTAACGAGTTTCCGAAATACCTGCAAATATTTTTTTCACCCAATCTTGATGATACTTGGTGGTAATGATCAGTACACAAATCCCATTTGGCTCACCAAATTTTGTTCTTCTAGGTTGAAGCGTTCGTCGGCAGTAGCAGTTTTTATATTTAGATTTCCAGCTGCTCTCTCCTATATAGATAGATGAATTTGGAACTCTAAATCCAACATGGTTTGTAGTAGCTCTTTGAAACTTGACAAAATAAAAGAGTTCTCAGTTTTGTCTCTATTGTTTGTTTCCTCTTTAAATAGCCCTAAGCACAGACTGTGTAAAAGCACTTTCATTTAGAGGGGTTGTCAAGCTTCTAAGAAATAACGCGTTTCCGAAATAACAGCAAATATTCTTTCACCCAATCTTGATGATACTTGGTGGTAATGATCAGTAAAAAAATCCCACTTGGCTCACCAAATTTTGTTCTTCTAGGTTGAAGCGTTCGTCTACAGTAGCAGTTTTTATATTTAGATTTCCATCTGATCTCTCCTATATAGATAGATGAATTTGGAACTCTAAATCCAACATGGTTCGTAGTAGCTCTTTGAAACTTTAGAAAATAAAGGAGTTCTCAGTTTTGTCTCTATGGTTTGTTTCCTCTTTAAGTAGCCCTAAGCACAGACTGTGTAAAAGCACTTTCATTGAGAGGGGTTGTCAAGCTTCTAAGAATTAACGAGTTTCCGAAATACCAGCAAATATTTTTTCACCCAATCTTGATGACACTTGGTGGTAATGATCAGTACAAAATTCCCACTTGGCTCACCAAATATTGCTCTTCTAGGTTGATGCGTTCGTCTACAGAAGCAGTTTTTATATTTAGGTTTCCCTCTGTTCTCTAGTATATAGATAGATGAATTTGGAACTCTAAATCCAACATGGTTTGGAGTAGCTCTTTGAAACTTGACAAAATACAGAGTTCCCAGTTTTGTCTCTATGGTTTGTTTCCTCTTCAAGTAGCCCTAGGCACAGAGTGTGGAAAAGCACTTTCATTGAGAGGGGTTGCCAACCTTCTAAGAATTAACGAGTTTCCGAAATACCTGCAAATATTTTTTCACCCAATCTTGATGATACTTTGTGGTAATGATCAGTACACAAATCCCACTTGGCTCACCAAATTTTGTTCTTATAAGGCTGAAGCGTTCGTCGGCAGTAGCAGTTTTTATATTTAGATTTCCAGCTGCTCTCTCCTATATAGATAGATGAATTTGGAACTCTAAATCCAACATGGTTTGTAGTAGCTCTTGAGAAACTTGACAAAATAAAGGAGTTCTCAGTTTTGTCTCTATGGTTTGTTTCCTCTTTAAATAGCCCTAAGCACAGACTGTGTAAAAGCACTTTCATTTAGAGGGGTTGTCAAGCTTCTAAGAATTAACGCGTTTCCGAAATAACAGCAAATATTCTTTCACCCAATCTTGATGATACTTGGTGGTAATGATCAGTACACAAATCCCACTTGGCTCACCAAATTTTGTTCTTCTAGGTTGAAGCGTTCGTCTACAGTAGGAGTTTTTATATTTAGATTTCCATCTGATCTCTCCTATATAGATAGATGAATTTGGAACTCTAAATCCAACATGGTTCGTAGTAGCTCTTTGAAACTTGACAAAATAAAGGAGTTCTCAGTTTTGTGTCTATGGTTTGTTTCCTCTTTAAGTAGCCCTAAGCACAGACTGTGTAAAAGAACTTTCATTGAGAGGGGTTGTCAAGCTTATAAGAATTTACGAGTTTCCGAAATAGCAGCAAATATTTTTTCACCCAATCTTGATGATACTTGGTGGTAATGATCAGTAAACAAATTCCACTTGGCTCACCAAATTTTGTTCTTCTAGGTTGAAGCGTTCATCTACAGTAGTTGTTTTTATATTTAGTTTTCCCTCTGCTCTCTCCTATATAGATAGATGAATTTGGAACTCTAAATCCAACATGGTTCCTAGTAGCTCTTTGAAACTTGACAAAATAAAGGAGTTCTCAGTTTTGTCTCTATGGTTTGTTTTCTCTTCAAGTAGCCCTAGGCACACACTGTGGAAAAGCACTTTCATTGAGAGTTGTTGCCAAGCTTCTAAGAATTAACGAGTGTCCCAAACACCAGCAAATATTTTTTCACCCAATCTTGATGATACTTGGTGGTAATGATCAGTACACAAATTCCACTTAACTCACCAAATTTTGTTCTTCTATTTTGAAGCGTTCGTCTACAGTAGCAGTTTTTATATTTAGGTTTTCCTCTGTTCTCTCCTATATAGATAGATGAATTTGGAACTCTAAATCCAACATGGTTCGTAGTAGCTCTTGGAAACCTGACAATATAAAGGAGTTCTCAGTTTTGTCTCTAAGGTTTGTTTCCTCTTCATAGCCCTAGGCACAGACTGTGGAAAAGCACTTTCATTTAGAGGGGTTGTCAAGCTTCTAAGAATTAACGAGTTTCCGAAATACCAGCAAATAATTTTTCACCCAATCTTGATGATACTTGGTGGTAATGATCAGTACACAAATCCCACTTGGCTCACCATATTTTGTTCTTCTAGGTTGAAGAGTTCGTCTACAGTAGCAGTTTTTATATTTAGGTTTCCCTCTGCACTCCGCTATATAGATAGATGAATTTGGAACTCTAAATCCAACATGGTTCGTAGTAGCTCTTTGAAACTTGACAAAATAAAGGAGTTCTCACTTTTGTCTCTATGGTTTGTTTCCTCTTCAAGTAGCCCTAGGCACACACTGTGGAAAAGCACTTTCATTGAGAAAGGTTGCCAACCTTCTAAAAATTAATGAGTTTCCGAAATACCAGCAAATATTTTTCCCCCCAATCTTGATGATACATGTTGGTAATGATCAGTACACAAATCCCACTTGTCTCACCAAATTATGTTCTTCTAGGTTGAAGCGTTCGTCTACAGTAGCAGTTTTTATATTTAGGTTTCCCTCTGTTCTCTCCTATATCGATAGATGAATTTGGAACTCTAAATTCAACATGGTTCGTAGTTGCTGTTGGAAACTTGACAATATAAAGGAGTTCTCAGTTTTTTCTCTATGGTTTTTTTCCTTTTCAAGTAGCCCTAGGCACAGACTGTGGAAAAGCACTTTCATCGTGAGGGGCTGCCAAGCTTCAAAGAATTAACGAGTTTCCGATATTCCAGAAAATATTTTTTCACCCAATCTTGATGATCCTTGGTGGTAATGATCACTTCACAAATCCCACTGGGCTCACCAAATTTTGATCTTCTAGGTTGAAGCGTTCGTCTACAGTAGCAGTTTTCATATTTAGGATTCCCTCTGATCTCTCCTATATAGATAGATGAATTTGGAACACTAAATCCAACATGGTTCGTAGTAGCTCTTTGAAACTTGACAAAATAAAAAAAGTTCTCAGTATGTCTCTATGGTTTGTTTCCTCTTCAAGTAGCCCTAAGCACAGACTGTGGAAAAGCACTTTCATTGAGAGGGGTTGTCAATCTTCTAAGAATTAACGAGTTTCCGAAATACCAGCAAATATTTTTTCACCCAATCTTGATGATACTTGGTGGTAATGATCAGTACACAAATCCCACTTGGCTCACCAAATTTTGTTCTTCTATTTTGAAGCGTTCGTCTACAGTAGCAGTTTTTATATTTAGGTTTCCCTCTGCTCTCTCCTATATAGATAGATGAATTTGGAACTCTAAATCCAACATGGTTTGTAGTATCTCTTTGAAACTTGACAAAATAAAGGAGTTCTCAGTTTTGTCTCTATGGTTTGTTTCCGCTTTAAGTAGCCCTAAGCACAGACTGTGTAAAATCACTTTCATTGAGAGGGGTTGCCAAGCTTCTAAGAATTAAAGATTTTCCCAAATACCAGCAAATATTTTTCACCCAATCTTGATGATACTTGGTGGTAATGATCAGTACACAAATCCAACTTGGCTCACCAAATTTTGTTCTTCTAGGTTGAAGCGTTCATCTACAGTAGTAGTTTTTATATTTAGTTTTCCCTCTGTTCTCTCCTATATAGATCGATGAATGTGGAACTCTAAATCCAACATGGTTTGTAGTAGCTCTTTGAAACTTTACAAAATAAAGGAGTTCTCAGTTTTGCCTCTATGGTTTGTTTCCTCTTCAAGTAGCCCTCAGCACAGACTGTGTAAAAGCACTTTCATTGAGAGGTGTTACCAAGCTTCTAAGAATTAACGACTTCCCGAAATACCAGCAAATATTTTTTCACCCGATCTTGATGATACTTGGTGGTAATGATTAGTACACAAATCCCACTTGGCTCACGAAATTTTGTTCTTCTAGGTTGAAGCGTTCGTGTACAGTAGCAGTTTTTATATTTAGGTTTCCTTCTGTTCTCTCCTATATAGATAGATGAATTTGGAACTCTAAATCCCACATGGTTCGTAGTAGCTCTTTGAAACTTGACACAATAAAGGAGTTCTCAGTTTTGTCTCTATGGTTTGTTTCCTCTTCAAGTAGCCCTAGGCACAGACTGTGGAACAGCACTTTCATCGAGAGGCGTTGCCAAGTTTCTAAGAATTAACGAGTTTCCGAAATACCAGCAAATATTTTTTTACGCAATCTTGATGATACTTGGTGGTAATGATCAGTACACAAATCCCACTTGGCTCACCAAATGTTGTTCTTCTAGGTTGAAGCGTTCGTGTACAGTAGCAGTTTTTATATTTAAGTTTCCTTCTGTTCTCTCGTATATAGATAGATGAATTTAAACTCTAAATCCAACATGGTTTGTAGTAGTTCTTTGAAACTTGACAAAATAAAGGAGTTCTCAGTTTTGTCTCTATGGTTTGTTTCCTCTTTAAGTAGCCCTATGCACAGACTGTGGAAAAGCACTTTCATCGAGAGGGGTTGGCAATCTTCTAAGAATTAACGAGTTTCCGAAATACCAGCAAATATTTTTTTACGCAATCTTGATGATACTTGGTGGTAATGATCAGTACACAAATCCCACTTGGCTCACAAAATTTTCTACTTCTAGGTTGAACCGTTCGTGTACAGTAGCACTTTTTATTATTAGGTTTCCTTCTGTTCTCTCCTATATAGATAGATGAATTTGGAACTCTATATCCAACATGGTTTGTAGTAGCTCTTTGAAACTTGACAAAATAAAGGAGTTCTCAGTTTTGTCTCTATGGTTTGTTTCCTCTTGAGTAGCCCTAGGCACAGACTGTGGAAAAGCACTTTCATTGAGAGGGGTTACCAACCTTCTAAGAATTAACGAGTTTCCGAAATACCAGCAAATATTTTTCCCCCCAATCTTGATGATACATGTTGGTAATGATCAGTACACAAATCCCACTTGTCTCACCAAATTATGTTCTTCTAGGTTGAAGCGTTCGTCTACAGTAGCAGTTTTTATATTTAGGTTTCCCTCTGTTCTCTCCTATATCGATAGATGAATTTGGAACTCTAAATTCAACATGGTTCGTAGTTGCTGTTGGAAACTTGACAATATAAAGGAGTTCTCAGTTTTTTCTCTATGGTTTTTTTCCTTTTCAAGTAGCCCTAGGCACAGACTGTGGAAAAGCACTTTCATCGTGAGGGGCTGCCAAGCTTCAAAGAATTAACGAGTTTCCGATATTCCAGAAAATATTTTTTCACCCAATCTTGATGATCCTTGGTGGTAATGATCACTTCACAAATCCCACTGGGCTCACCAAATTTTGATCTTCTAGGTTGAAGCGTTCGTCTACAGTAGCAGTTTTCATATTTAGGATTCCCTCTGATCTCTCCTATATAGATAGATGAATTTGGAACACTAAATCCAACATGGTTCGTAGTAGCTCTTTGAAACTTGACAAAATAAAAAAGTTCTCAGTATGTCTCTATGGTTTGTTTCCTCTTCAAGTAGCCCTAAGCACAGACTGTGGAAAAGCACTTTCATTGAGAGGGGTTGTCAATCTTCTAAGAATTAACGAGTTTCCGAAATACCAGCAAATATTTTTTCACCCAATCTTGATGATACTTGGTGGTAATGATCAGTACACAAATCCCACTTGGCTCACCAAATTTTGTTCTTCTATTTTGAAGCGTTCGTCTACAGTAGCAGTTTTTATATTTAGGTTTCCCTCTGCTCTCTCCTATATAGATAGATGAATTTGGAACTCTAAATCCAACATGGTTTGTAGTATCTCTTTGAAACTTGACAAAATAAAGGAGTTCTCAGTTTTGTCTCTATGGTTTGTTTCCGCTTTAAGTAGCCCTAAGCACAGACTGTGTAAAATCACTTTCATTGAGAGGGGTTGCCAAGCTTCTAAGAATTAAAGATTTTCCCAAATACCAGCAAATATTTTTCACCCAATCTTGATGATACTTGGTGGTAATGATCAGTACACAAATCCAACTTGGCTCACCAAATTTTGATCTTCTAGGTTGAAGCGTTCATCTACAGTAGTAGTTTTTATATTTAGTTTTCCCTCTGTTCTCTCCTATATAGATAGATGAATGTGGAACTCTAAATCCAACATGGTTTGTAGTAGCTCTTTGAAACTTTACAAAATAAAGGAGTTCTCAGTTTTGCCTCTATGGTTTGTTTCCTCTTCAAGTAGCCCTCAGCACAGACTGTGTAAAAGCACTTTCATTGAGAGGTGTTGCCAAGCTTCTAAGAATTAACGACTTCCCGAAATACCAGCAAATATTTTTTCACCCGATCTTGATGATACTTGGTGGTAATGATTAGTACACAAATCCCACTTGGCTCACGAAATTTTGTTCTTCTAGGTTGAAGCGTTCGTGTACAGTAGCAGTTTTTATATTTAGGTTTCCTTCTGTTCTCTCCTATATAGATAGATGAATTTGGAACTCTAAATCCCACATGGTTCGTAGTAGCTCTTTGAAACTTGACAAAATAAAGGAGTTCTCAGTTTTGTCTCTATGGTTTGTTTCCTCTTCAAGTAGCCCTAGGCACAGACTGTGGAACAGCACTTTATCGAGAGGCGTTGCCAAGTTTCTAAGAATTAACGAGTTTCCGAAATACCAGCAAATATTTTTTTACGCAATCTTGATGATACTTGGTGGTAATGATCAGTACACAAATCCCACTTGGCTCACCAAATGTTGTTCTTCTAGGTTGAAGCGTTCGTGTACAGTAGCAGTTTTTATATTTAAGTTTCCTTCTGTTCTCTCGTATATAGATAGATGAATTTAAACTCTAAATCCAACATGGTTTGTAGTAGTTCTTTGAAACTTGACAAAATAAAGGAGTTCTCAGTTTTGTCTCTATGGTTTGTTTCCTCTTTAAGTAGCCCTATGCACAGACTGTGGAAAAGCACTTTCATCGAGAGGGGTTGGCAATCTTCTAAGAATTAACGAGTTTCCGAAATACCAGCAAATATTTTTTTACGCAATCTTGATGATACTTGGTGGTAATGATCAGTACACAAATCCCACTTGGCTCACAAAATTTTCTTCTTCTAGGTTGAACCGTTCGTGTACAGTAGCACTTTTTATTATTAGGTTTCCTTCTGTTCTCTCCTATATAGATAGATGAATTTGGAACTCTATATCCAACATGGTTTGTAGTAGCTCTTTGAAACTTGACAAAATAAAGGAGTTCTCAGTTTTGTCTCTATGGTTTGTTTCCTCTTGAGTAGCCCTAGGCACAGACTGTGGAAAAGCACTTTCATTGAGAGGGGTTACCAACCTTCTAAGAATTAACGAGTTTCCGAAATAACTGCAAATATTTTTTCACCCAATCTTGATGATACTTGGTGGTAATGATCAGTACCCAAATCCCACTTGGCTCACCAAATTTTGTTCTTCTATTTTGAAGCGTTCGTCTACAGAAGCAGTTTTTATATTTAGGTTTCCCTCTGTTCTCTCCTATATAGATAGATGAATTTGGAACTCTAAATCCAACATGGTTTGGAGTAGCTCTTTGAAACTTGACAGAATACAGAGTTCTCAGTTTTGTCTCTATGGTTTGTTTCCTCTTCAAGTAGCCCTAGGCACAGAGTGTGGAAAAGCACTTTCATTGAGAGGGGTTGCCAACCTTCTAAGAATTAACGAGTTTCCGAAATACCTGCAAATATTTTTTTCACCCAATCTTGATGATACTTGGTGGTAATGATCAGTACACAAATCCCATTTGGCTCACCAAATTTTGTTCTTCTAGGTTGAAGCGTTCGTCGGCAGTAGCAGTTTTTATATTTAGATTTCCAGCTGCTCTCTCCTATATAGATAGATGAATTTGGAACTCTAAATCCAACATGGTTTGTAGTAGCTCTTTGAAACTTGACAAAATAAAAGAGTTCTCAGTTTTGTCTCTATTGTTTGTTTCCTCTTTAAATAGCCCTAAGCACAGACTGTGTAAAAGCACTTTCATTTAGAGGGGTTGTCAAGCTTCTAAGAAATAACGCGTTTCCGAAATAACAGCAAATATTCTTTCACCCAATCTTGATGATACTTGGTGGTAATGATCAGTAAAAAAATCCCACTTGGCTCACCAAATTTTGTTCTTCTAGGTTGAAGCGTTCGTCTACAGTAGCAGTTTTTATATTTAGATTTCCATCTGATCTCTCCTATATAGATAGATGAATTTGGAACTCTAAATCCAACATGGTTCGTAGTAGCTCTTTGAAACTTTACAAAATAAAGGAGTTCTCAGTTTTGTCTCTATGGTTTGTTTCCTCTTCAAGTAGCCCTACGCACAGACTGTGGAAAAGCACTTTCATTGAGAGGGGTTGCCAACCTTCTAAGAATTAACGAGTTTCCGAAATACCAGCAAATATTTTTTCACCCGATCTTGATGATACTTGGGGGTAATGATTTGTACACAAATCCCACTTGGCTCATGAAATTTTGTTCTTCTAGGTTGAAGCGTTCTTGTACAGTAGCAGTTTTTATATTTACGTATCCTTCTGTTCTCTCTGATATAGATAGATGATTTTGGAACTCTAAATCCAACATGGTTCGTAGCAGCACTTTGAAACTTGACAAAATAAAGGAGTTATCAGTTTTGTCTCTATGGTTTGTTTCCTCTTCAAGGAGCCCTAGGCACAGACTGTGGAAAAGCACTTTCATTGATAGGGGTTGCCAACCTTCTAAGAATTAACGAGTTTCCGAAATACCAGCAAATATTTTTTCACCCAATCTTGATGATACTTGGTGGTAATGATCAGTACACAAATCCCACTTGGGTAACCAAATTTTGTTCTTCTAGGTTGAAGCGTTCGTCTACAGTAGCAGTTTTTATATTTTGGATTCCCTCTGCTCTCTCCTATATAGATAGATGAATTTGGAACTCTAAGTCCAACATGGTTCGTAGTAGCTCTTTGAAACTTGACAAAATAAAAGAGTTCTCAGTTTTGTCTCTATGGTTTGTTTCCTCTTTAAGTAGCCCTAAGCACAGACTGTGGAAAAGCACTTTCATTGAGAGGGGTTGTCAAGCTTCTAAGAATTAACGAGTTTCCGAAATACCAGCAAATATTTTTTCACCCAATCTTGATGATACTTGGTGGTAATGATTAGTACACAAATCCCACTTGGCTCACGAAATTTTGTTCTTCTCGGTTGAAGCGTTCGTGTACAGTAGCACTTTTTATTATTAGGTTTCCTTCTGTTCTCTCCTATATAGATAGATGAATTTGGAACTCTAAATCCAACATGGTTTGTAGAAGCTCTTTGAAACTTGACAAAATAAGGGAGTTCTCAGTTTTGTCTCTAGGGTTTGTTTCCTCTTCAAGTAGCCCTACGCACAGACTGTGGAAAAGCACTTTCATTGAGAGGGGTTGCCAACCTTCTAAGAATTAACGAGTTTCCGAAATCCCAGCAAATATTTTTTCACCCAATCTTGATGATACTTGGTGGTAATGATCAGTACACAAATCCCACTTGGCTCACCAAATTTTGTTCTTCTAGGTTGAAGCGTTCGTCTACAGTAGCAGTTTTTATATTTAGATTTTCATCTGCTCAATCCTATATAGATAGATGAATTTGGAACTCTAAATCCAACATGGTTTGTAGTAGCTCTTTGAAACTTGACAAAAAAAAGGAGTTCTCAGTTTTGTCTCTATGGTTTGTTTCCTCTTTAACTAGCCCTAAGCACAGACTGTGTAAAAGCACTTTCATTGAGAGGGGTTGTCAAGCTTCTAAGAATTAACGCGTTTCCAAAATACCAGCAAATATTTTTTCACCCAATCTTGATGATACTTGGTGGTAATGATCAGTACACAAATCCCACTTGGCTCACCAAATTTTTTTTTTCTAGGTTGAAGCGTTCGTCTACAGAAGCAGTTTTTATATTTAGGATTCCCTCTGATCTCTCCTATATAGATAGATGAATTTGGAACACTAAATCCAACATGGTTCGAAGTAGCTCTTTGAAACTTGACAAAATAAAGGAGTTCTCAGTTTTGTCTCTATAGTTTGTTTCCTCTTCAAGTAGCCCTAAGCACAGACTGTGGAAAAGCACTTTCATTGAGAGGGGTTGTCAAGCTTCCAAGAATTAACGAGTTTCGAAATACCAGCAAATATTTTTTCACCCAATCTTGATGATACTTGGTGGTAATGATCAGTACACAAATCCCACTTGGCTCACCAAATTTTGTTCTTCTAGGTTGAAGCGTTCGTGTACAGTAGCACTTTTTATTATTAGGTTTTCTTCTGTTCCCTCCTATATAGATAGATGAATTTGGAACTCTAAATCCAACATGGTTTGTAGTAGCTCTTTGAAACTTGACAAAATAAAGGAGTTCTCATTTTTGTCTCTATGGTTTGTTTCCTCTTCAAGTAGCCCTCAGCACAGACTGTGGAAAAGCACTTTCATTGAGAGGGTTGCAAAGCTTCTAAGAATTAACAACTTCCCGAAATACCAGCAAATATTTTTTCACCCGATCTTGATGATATTTGGTGGTAATGATTAGTACACAAATCCCACTTGGCTCAGGAAATTTTGTTCTTCTAGGTTGAAGCGTTCGTCTACAGTAGCAGTTTTTTATTTAGGTTTCCTTCTGTTCTCTCCTATATAGATAGATGAATTTGGAATCTAAATCCAACATGGTTTGTAGTAGCTCTTTGAAACTTTACAAAATAAAGGAATTCTCAGTTTTGTCTCTATGGTTTGTTTCCTCTTCAAGTTGCCCTCAGCACAGACTGTTGAAAAGCACTTTCATTGAGAGGTGTTGCCAACCTTCTAAGAATTAACGACTTCCCGAAATACCAGCAAATATTTTTTCACCCGAACTTGATGATACTTGGTGGTAATGATTAGTACACAAATCCCACTTGGCTCAGGAAATTTTGTTCTTCTAGGTTGAAGCGTTCGTGTACAGTAGCAGTTTTTTATTTAGGTTTCCTTCTGTTCTCTCCTATATAGATAGATGAATGTGGAACTCTAAATCCAACATGGTTTTTAGTAGATCTTTGAAACTTGACAAAATAAAGGAGTACTCAGTTTTGTCTCTATGGTTTGTTTCCTCTTCAAGTAGCCCTAGGCACAGACTGTGTAAAAGCACTTTCATTGATAGGGGTTGCCAACCTTCTAAGAATTAACGAGTTTCCGAAATACCAGCAAATATTTTTTCACCCAATCTTCATGACACTTGGTGGTAATGATTAGTACACAAATCCCACTTGGCTAAACAAATTTTGTTCTTCTAGGTTGGAGCGTTCGTCTACAGTAGCAGTTTTTATATTTAGGATTCCCTCTGCTCTCTCCTATATAGATAGATGAATTTGGAACTCTAAATCCAACATGGTTTGTAGTAGCTCTTTGAAACTTGACAAAATAAGGGAGTTCTCAGTTTTGTCTCTATGGTTTGTTTCCTCTTCAAGTAGCCCTACGCACAGACTGTGGAAAAGCACTTTCATTGAGAGGGGTTGTCAAGCTTCTAAGAATTAACGTGTTTCCAAAATACCAGCAAATATTTTTTCACCCAATCTTCATGATACTTGGTGGTAATGATCAGTACACAAATCCCACTTGGCTCAGGAAATTTTGTTCTTCTAGGTTGAAGCGTTCGTGTACAGTAGCAGTTTTTTATTTAGGTTTCCTTCTGTTCTCTCCTATATAGATAGACGAATGTGGAACACTAAATCCAACATGGTTTGTAGTAGCTCTTTGAAACTTGACAAAATAAAGGAGTACTCAGTTTTGTATCTATGGTTTGTTTCCTCTTCAAGTAGCCCTAGGCACAGACTGTGTAAAAGCACTTTCATTTATAGGGGTTGCCAACCTTCTAAGAATTAACGAGTTTCCGAAATACCAGCAAATATTTTTTCACCCAATCTTGATGACAATTGGTGGTAATGATTAGTACACAAATCCCACTTGGCTCACCAAATTTTGTTCTTCTAGGTTGAAGCGTTCGTCTACAGTAGCAGTTTTTATATTTAGATTTCCATCTGCTCAATCCTATATAGATAGATGAATTTGGAACTCTAAATCCAACACGGTTTGTAGTAGCTCTTTGAAACTTGACAAAATAAAGGAGTTCTCAGTTTTGTCTCTATGGTTTGTTTCCTTTTCAAGTAGCCCTAAGCACAGACTGTGGAAAAGCACTTTCATTTAGAGGGGTTGTCAAGCTTCTAAGAATTAACGAGTTTCCGAAATACCAGCAAATAATTTTTCACCCAATCTTGATGATACTTGGTGGTAATGATCAGTACACAAATCCCACTTGGCTCACCATATTTTGTTCTTCTAGGTTGAAAAGTTCGTCTACAGTAGCAGTTTTTATATTTAGGTTTCCCTCTGCACTCCGCTATATAGATAGATGAATTAGGAACTCTAAATCCAACATGGTTCGTAGTAGCTCTTTGAAACTTGACAAAATAAAGGAGTTCTCACTTTTGTCTCTATGGTTTGTTTCCTCTTCAAGTAGCCCTAGGCACACACTGTGGAAAAGCACTTTCATTGAGAAGGGTTGCCAACCTTCTAAAAATTAATGAGTTTCCGAAATACCAACAAATATTTTTCCACCCAATCTTGATGATACATGTTGGTAATGATCAGTACACAAATCCCACTTGTCTCACCAAATTATGTTCTTCTAGGTTGAAGCGTTCGTCTACAGTAGCAGTTTTTATATTTAGGTTTCCTTCTGTTCTCTCCTATATCGATAGATGAATTTGGAACTCTAAATTCAACATGGTTCGTAGTTGCTGTTGGAAACTTGACAATATAAAGGAGTTCTCAGTTTTTTCTCTATGGTTTTTTTCCTTTTCAAGTAGCCCTAGGCACAGACTGTGTAAAATCACTTTCATTGAGAGGGGTTGCCAAGCTTCTAAGAATTAAAGATTTTCCCAAATACCAGCAAATATTTTTCACCCAATCTTGATGATACTTGGTGGTAATGATCAGTACACAAATCCCACTTGTCTCACCAAATTTTGTTCTTCTAGGTTGAAGCGTTCATCTACAGTAGTAGTTTTTATATTTAGTTTTCCCTCTGTTCTCTCCTATATAGATAGATGAATGTGTAACTCTAAATCCAACATGGTTTGTAGTAGCTCTTTGAAACTTTACAAAATAAAGGAGTTCTCAGTTTTGCCTCTATGGTTTGTTTCCTCTTCAAGTAGCCCTCAGCACAGACTGTGTAAAAGCACTTTCATTGAGAGGTGTTGCCAAGCTTCTAAGAATTAACAACTTCCCGAAATACCAGCAAATATTTTTTCACCCGATCTTGATGATACTTGGTGGTAATGATTAGTACACAAATCCCACTTGGCTCACGAAATTTTGTTCTTCTAGGTTGAAGCGTTCGTGTACAGTAGCAGTTTTTATATTTAGGTTTCCTTCTGTTCTCTCCTATATAGATAGATGAATTTGGAACTCTAAATCCCACATGGTTCGTAGTAGCTCTTTGAAACTTGACAAAATAAAGGAGTTCTCAGTTTTGTCTCTATGGTTTGTTTCCTCTTCAAGTAGCCCTAGGCACAGACTGTGGAACAGCACTTTCATCGAGAGGCGTTGCCAAGTTTTTAAGAATTAACGAGTTTCTGAAATACCAGCAAATATTTTTTTACGCAATCTTGATGATACTTGGTGGTAATGATCAGTACACAAATCCCACTTTTCTCACCAAATTTCGTTCTTCTAGGTTGAAGCGTTCGTGTACAGTAGCAGTTTTTATATTTAAGTTTCCTTCTGTTCTCTCCTATATAGATAGATGAATTTAAACTCTAAATCCAACATGGTTTGTAGTAGCTCTTTGAAACTTGACAAAATAAAGGAGTTCTCAGTTTTGTCTCTATGGTTTGTTTCCTCTTTAAGTAGCCCTATGCACAGACTGTGGAAAAGCACTTTCATCGAGAGGGGTTGGCAAGCTTCTAAGAATTAACGAGTTTCCGAAATACCAGCAAATATTTTTTCACCCAATCTTGATAATACTTGGTGGTAATGATCAGTACCCAAATCCCACTTGGCTCACCAAATTTTGTTCTTCTAGGTTGAAGCGTTCGTCTACAGTAGCAGTTTTTATATTTAGATTTCCATGTGCTCAATCCTATATAGATAGATGAATTTGGAACTCTAAATCCAACATGGTTTGTAGTAGCTCTTTGAAACTTGACAAAATAAAGGAGTTCTCAGTTTGTCTCTATGGTTGTTTCCTCTTTAAGTAGCCCTAAGCACAGACTGTGTAAAAGCACTTTCATTGAGAGGGGTTGTCAAGCTTCTAAGAATTAACGAGTTTCCGAAATACCAGCAAATATTTTTTCACCCAATCTTGATGACAACTTGGTGGTAATGATCAGTACAAAATTCCCACTTGGCTCACCAAATAATTGCTCTTCTAGGTTGAAGCGTTCGTCTACAGAAGCAGTTTTTTATTTAGGTTTCCCTCTGTTCTCTAGTATATAGATAGATGAATTTGGAACTCTAAATCCAACATGGTTTGGAGTAGCTCTTTGAAACTTGAACAAAATACAGAGTTCTCAGTTTTGTCTCTATGGTTTGTTTCCTCTTCAAGTAGCCCTAGGCACAGAGTGTGGAAAAGCACTTCATTGAGAGGGGTTGCCAACCTTCTAAGAATTAACGAGTTTCCGAAATACCTGCAAATATTTTTTCACCCAATCTTGATGATACTTGGTGGTAATGATCAGTACACAAATCCCATTTGGCTCAACAAATTTTGTTCTTCTAGGCTGAAGCGTTCGTCGGCAGTAGCAGTTTTTATATTTAGATTTCCAGCTGCTCTCTCCTATATAGATAGATGAATTTGGAACTCTAAATCCAACATGGTTTGTAGTAGCTCTTGAGAAACTTGACAAAATAAAGGAGTTCTCAGTTTTTTCTCTATGGTTTGTTTCCTCTTTAAATAGCCCTAAGCACAGACTGTGTAAAAGCACTTTCATTTAGAGGGGTTGTCAAGCTTCTAAGAATTAACGCGTTTCCGAAATAACAGCAAATATTCTTTCACCCAATCTTGATGATACTTGGTGGTAATGATCAGTACACAAATCCCACTTGGCTCACCAAATTTTGTTCTTCTAGGTTGAAGCGTTCGTCTACAGTAGGAGTTTTTTATATTTAGATTTCCATCTGATCTCTCCTATATAGATAGATGAATTTGGAACTCTAAATCCAACATGGTTCGTAGTAGTTCTTTGAAACTTGACAAAATAAAGGAGTTCTCAGTTTTGTGTCTATGGTTTGTTTCCTCTTTAAGTAGCCCTAAGCACAGACTGTGTAAAAGAACTTTCATTGAGAGGGGTTGTCAAGCTTATAAGAATTTACGAGTTTCCGAAATAGCAGCAAATATTTTTTCACCCAATCTTGATGATACTTGGTGGTAATGATCAGTAAACAAATTCCACTTGGCTCACCAAATTTTGTTCTTCTAGGTTGAAGCGTTCATCTACAGTAGTTGTTTTTATATTTAGTTTTCCCTCTGCTCTCTCCTATATAGATAGATGAATTTGGAACTCTAAATCCAACATGGTTCCTAGTAGCTCTTTGAAACTTGACAAAATAAAGGAGTTCTCAGTTTTGTCTCTATGGTTTGTTTTCTCTTCAAGTAGCCCTAGGCACACACTGTGGAAAAGCACTTTCATTGAGAGTTGTTGCCAAGCTTCTAAGAATTAACGAGTGTCCCAAACACCAGCAAATATTTTTTCACCCAATCTTGATGATACTTGGTGGTAATGATCAGTACACAAATTCCACTTAACTCACCAAATTTTGTTCTTCTATTTTGAAGCTTTCGTCTACAGTAGCAGTTTTTATATTTAGGTTTTCCTCTGTTCTCTCCTATATAGATAGATGAATTTGGAACTCTAAATCCAACATGGTTCGTAGTAGCTCTTGGAAACCTGACAATATAAAGGAGTTCTCAGTTTTGTCTCTAAGGTTTGTTTCCTCTTCATAGCCCTAGGCACAGACTGTGGAAAAGCACTTTCATTTAGAGGGGTTGTCAAGCTTCTAAGAATTAACGAGTTTCCGAAATACCAGCAAATAATTTTTTACCCAATCTTGATGATACTTGGTGGTAATGATCAGTACACAAATCCCACTTGGCTCACCATATTTTGTTCTTCTAGGTTGAAGAGTTCGTCTACAGTAGCAGTTTTTATATTTAGGTTTCCCCTCTGCACTCCGCTATATAGATAGATGAATTTGGAACTCTAAATCCAACATGGTTCGTAGTAGCTCTTTGAAACTTGACAAAATAAAGGAGTTCTCACTTTTGTCTCTATGGTTTGTTTCCTCTTCAAGTAGCCCTAGGCACACACTGTGGAAAAGCACTTTCATTGAGAAAGGTTGCCAACCTTCTAAAAATTAATGAGTTTCCGAAATACCAGCAAATATTTTTCCACCCAATCTTGATGATACATGTTGGTAATGATCAGTACACAAATCCCACTTGTCTCACCAAATTATGTTCTTCTAGGTTGAAGCGTTCGTCTACAGTAGCAGTTTTTATATTTAGGTTTCCCTCTGTTCTCTCCTATATCGATAGATGAATTTGGAACTCTAAATTCAACATGGTTCGTAGTTGCTGTTGGAAATTTGACAATATAAAGGAGTTCTCAGTTTTTTCTCTATGGTTTTTTTCCTTTTCAAGTAGCCCTAGGCACAGACTGTGGAAAAGCACTTTCATCGTGAGGGGCTGCCAAGCTTCAAAGAATTAACGAGTTTCCGATATTCCAGCAAATATTTTTTCACCCAATCTTGATGATCCTTGGTGGTAATGATCAGTTCACAAATCCCACTTGGCTCACCAAATTTTGATCTTCTAGGTTGAAGCGTTCGTCTACAGTAGCAGTTTTCATATTTAGGATTCCCTCTGATCTCTCCTATATAGATAGATGAATTTGGAACACTAAATCCAACATGGTTCGTAGAAGCTCTTTGAAACTTGACAAAATAAAAAAGTTCTCAGTATGTCTCTATGGTTTGTTTCCTCTTCAAGTAGCCCTAAGCACAGACTGTGGAAAAGCACTTTCATTGAGAGGGGTTGTCAATCTTCTAAGAATTAACGAGTTTCCGAAATACCAGCAAATATTTTTTCACCCAATCTTGATGATACTTGGTGGTAATGATCAGTACACAAATCCCACTTGGCTCACCAAATTTTGTTCTTCTATTTTGAAGCGTTCGTCTACAGTAGCAGTTTTTATATTTAGGTTTCCCTCTGCTCTCTCCTATATAGATAGATGAATTTGGAACTCTAAATCCAACATGGTTTGTAGTATCTCTTTGAAACTTGACAAAATAAAGGAGTTCTCAGTTTTGTCTCTATGGTTTGTTTCCGCTTTAAGTAGCCCTAAGCACAGACTGTGTAAAATCACTTTCATTGAGAGGGGTTGCCAAGCTTCTAAGAATTAAAGATTTTCCCAAATACCAGCAAATATTTTTCACCCAATCTTGATGATACTTGGTGGTAATGATCAGTACACAAATCCAACTTGGCTCACCAAATTTTGTTCTTCTAGGTTGAAGCGTTCATCTACAGTAGTAGTTTTTATATTTAGTTTTCCCTCTGTTCTCTCCTATATAGATAGATGAATGTGGAACTCTAAATCCAACATGGTTTGTAGTAGCTCTTTGAAACTTTACAAAATAAAGGAGTTCTCAGTTTTGCCTCTATGGTTTGTTTCCTCTTCAAGTAGCCCTCAGCACAGACTGTGTAAAAGCACTTTCATTGAGAGGTGTTGCCAAGCTTCTAAGAATTAACGACTTCCCGAAATACCAGCAAATATTTTTTCACCCGATCTTGATGATACTTGGTGGTAATGATTAGTACACAAATCCCACTTGGCTCACGAAATTTTGTTCTTCTAGGTTGAAGCGTTCGTGTACAGTAGCAGTTTTTATATTTAGGTTTCCTTCTGTTCTCTCCTATATAGATAGATGAATTTGGAACTCTAAATCCCACATGGTTCGTAGTAGCTCTTTGAAACTTGACAAAATAAAGGAGTTCTCAGTTTTGTCTCTATGGTTTGTTTCCTCTTCAAGTAGCCCTAGGCACAGACTGTGGAACAGCACTTTCATCGAGAGGCGTTGCCAAGTTTCTAAGAATTAACGAGTTTCCGAAATACCAGCAAATATTTTTTTACGCAATCTTGATGATACTTGGTGGTAATGATCAGTACACAAATCCCACTTGGCTCACCAAATGTTGTTCTTCTAGGTTGAAGCGTTCGTGTACAGTAGCAGTTTTTATATTTAAGTTTCCTTCTGTTCTCTCGTATATAGATAGATGAATTTAAACTCTAAATCCAACATGGTTTGTAGTAGTTCTTTGAAACTTGACAAAATAAAGGAGTTCTCAGTTTTGTCTCTATGGTTTGTTTCCTCTTTAAGTAGCCCTATGCACAGACTGTTGAAAAGCACTTTCATCGAGAGGGGTTGGCAATCTTCTAAGAATTAACGAGTTTCCGAAATACCAGCAAATATTTTTTTACGCAATCTTGATGATACTTGGTGGTAATGATCAGTACACAAATCCCACTTGGCTCACAAAATTTTCTTCTTCTAGGTTGAACCGTTCGTGTACAGTAGCACTTTTTATTATTAGGTTTCCTTCTGTTCTCTCCTATATAGATAGATGAATTTGGAACTCTATATCCAACATGGTTTTTAGTAGCTCTTTGAAACTTGACAAAATAAAGGAGTTCTCAGTTTTGTCTCTATGGTTTGTTTCCTCTTGAGTAGCCCTAGGCACAGACTGTGGAAAAGCACTTTCATTGAGAGGGGTTACCAACCTTCTAAGAATTAACGAGTTTCCGAAATAACTGCAAATATTTTTTCACCCAATCTTGATGATACTTGGTGGTAATGATCAGTACCCAAATCCCACTTGGCTCACCAAATTTTGTTCTTCTATTTTGAAGCGTTCGTCTACAGAAGCAGTTTTTATATTTAGGTTTCCCTCTGTTCTCTCCTATATAGATAGATGAATTTGGAACTCTAAATCCAACATGGTTTGGAGTAGCTCTTTGAAACTTGACAGAATACAGAGTTCTCAGTTTTGTCTCTATGGTTTGTTTCCTCTTCAAGTAGCCCTAGGCACAGAGTGTGGAAAAGCACTTTCATTGAGAGGGGTTGCCAACCTTCTAAGAATTAACGAGTTTCCGAAATACCTGCAAATATTTTTTTCACCCAATCTTGATGATACTTGGTGGTAATGATCAGTACACAAATCCCATTTGGCTCACCAAATTTTGTTCTTCTAGGTTGAAGCGTTCGTCGGCAGTAGCAGTTTTTATATTTAGATTTCCAGCTGCTCTCTCCTATATAGATAGATGAATTTGGAACTCTAAATCCAACATGGTTTGTAGTAGCTCTTTGAAACTTGACAAAATAAAGGAGTTCTCAGTTTTGTCTCTATTGTTTGTTTCCTCTTTAAATAGCCCTAAGCACAGACTGTGTAAAAGCACTTTCATTTAGAGGGGTTGTCAAGCTTCTAAGAAATAACGCGTTTCCGAAATAACAGCAAATATTCTTTCACCCAATCTTGATGATACTTGGTGGTAATGATCAGTACAAAAATCCCACTTGGCTCACCAAATTTTGTTCTTCTAGGTTGAAGCGTTCGTCTACAGTAGCAGTTTTTATATTTAGATTTCCATCTGATCTCTCCTATATAGATAGATGAATTTGGAACTCTAAATCCAACATGGTTCGTAGTAGCTCTTTGAAACTTGACAAAATAAAGGAGTTCTCAGTTTTGTGTTTATGGTTTGTTTCCTCTTTAAGTAGCCCTAAGCACAGACTGTGTAAAAGCACTTTCATTGAGAGGGGTTGTCAAGCTTATAAGAATTTACGAGTTTCCGAAATAGCAGCAAATATTTTTTCACCCAATCTTGATGATACTTGGTGGTAATGATCAGTACACAAATTCCACTTGGCTCACCAAATTTTGTTCTTCTTGGTTGAAGCGTTCATCTACAGTAGTTGTTTTTATATTTAGTTTTCCCTCTGCTCTCTCCTATATAGATAGATGAATTTGGAACTCTAAATCCAACATGGTTCCTAGTAGCTCTTTGAAACTTGACAAAATAAAGGAGTTCTCAGTTTTGTCTCTATGGTTTGTTTTCTCTTCAAGTAGCCCTAGGCACACACTGTGGAAAAGCACTTTCATTGAGAGTTGTTGCCAAGCTCTAAGAATTAACGAGTGTCCCAAACACCAGCAAATATTTTTTCACCCAATCTTGATGATACTTGGTGGTAATGATCAGTACACAAATCCCACTTAACTCACCAAATTTTGTTCTTCTATTTTGAAGCGTTCGTCTACAGTAGTAGTTTTTATATTTAGGTTTTCCTCTGTTCTCTCCTATATAGATAGATGAATTTGGAACTCTAAATCCAACATGGTTCGTAGTAGCTCTTGGAAACCTGACAATATAAAGGAGTTCTCAGTTTTGTCTCTAAGGTTTGTTTCCTCTTCATAGCCCTAGGCACAGACTGTGGAAAAGCACTTTCATCGAGAGGGGTTGCCAAGCTTCTAAGAATTAACGAGTGTCCCAAACACCAGCAAATATTTTTCACCCAATCTTGATGATACTTGGTGGTAAAGATCAGTACACAAATCCCACTTGACTCACCAAATTTTGTTCTTGTAGGTTGAAGCGTTCATCTACAGTAGTTGTTTTTAAATTTAGTTTTCCCTCTGTTCTCTCCTATATAGATAGATGAATTTGGAACTCTAAATCCAACATGGTTTGTAGTAGCTCTTTGAAACTTGACAAAATAAAGGAGTTCTCAGTTTGGTCTCCATTTTTTGTTTCCTATTCAAGTAGCCCTATGCACAGACTGTGGAAAAGCACTTTCATTGAGAGGGGTTGACAAGCTTCTGAGAATTAACGAGTTTTCGAAATACCAGCAAATATTTTTTCACCCAATCTTGATGATACTTGGTGGTAGAGATCAGTTCTCAAGTCCCACTTGGCTCACCAAATTTTGTTCTTCTAGGTGAAGCGTTCGTCTACAGTAGCAGTTTTTATATTTAGGTTTCCCTCTGCTCTCTCCTATATAGACAGATGAATTTGGAACTGTATATCCAACATGGTTTGTAGTAGCTCTCTTAAACTTGACAAAATAAAGGAGTTCTCAGTTTTGTCTCTATGGTTTGTTTCCTCTTCAAGTAGCCCTAGGCACAGACTGTGGAAAAGCACTTTCATTGAGAAGGGTTGCCAACCTTCTAAGAATTAACGAGTTTCCAAAATACCAGCAAATATTTTCTCACCCAATCTTGATGATACTTGGTGGTAATGATCAGTACACAAATCCCACTTGGCTCACAAAATTATGTTCTTCTAGGTTGAAGCGTTCGTCTACAGTAGCAGTTTTTATATTTAGGTTTCCCTCTGTTCTCTCCTATATAGATAGATGAATTTGGAACTCTAAATCCAACATGGTTCGAAGTAGCTCTTAGAAACTTGACAATATAAAGGAGTTCTCAGTTTTTTCTCTATAGTTTGTTTCCTTTTCAAGTAGCCCTAGGCACAGACTGTGGAAAAGCAATTTCATCGAGAGGGGCTGCCAAGCTTCTAAGAATTAACTAGTTTCCGATATTCCAGCAAATATTTTTTTACCCTATCTTGATGATCCTTGGTGGTAATGATCAGTTCACAAATCCCACTTGGCTCACCAAATTTTGACTTCTAGGTTGAAGCGTTCATCTACATTAGCAGTTTTTATATTTAGGTTTCCCTCTACTCTCTCCTATATAGATAGATGAATTTGGAACTCTAATCCAACATGGTTCGTAGTAGCTCTTAGAAACTTGACAAAATAAAGGAGTTCTCAGTTTTGTCTCTATGGTTGTTTCCTCTTCAAGTAGTCCTAAGCACAGACTGTGGAAAAGCACTTTCATTGAGAGGGGTTGCCTAGCTTCTAAGAATTATCGAGTTTCCGAAATACCAGCAAATATTTTTTCACCCAATCTTGATGATACTTGGTGGTAATGATCAGTACACAAATCCCACATGGCTCACGAAATTTTGTTCTTCTAGGTTGAAGCATACGTGTACAGTAGCAGTTTTTATATTCAGGTTTCCCTCTGTTCTCTCATATATAGACAGATGAATTTGGAACTATATATCCAACATGGTTTGTAGTAGCTCTTTGAAACTTGACAAAATAAAGGAGTTTTCAGTTTTGTCTCTATTTTTTGTTTTCTATTCAAGTAGCCCTAAGCACAGACTGTGGAAAAGCACTTTCATTGAGCGGGGTTGCCAAGCTTCTAAGAATTAACGAGTTTCCGAAACACCAGCAAATTTTTTTTCACCCAATCTTGATGATACATGGTGGTAATGATCAGTTCACAAATCCCACTTGGCTCACCAAATTTTGTTCTTCTAGGTTGAAGCGTTCAGCTACAGTAGCAGTTTTTATATTTAGGATTCCGTCTGCTCTCTCTTATATAGATAGATGAATTTGGAACTCTAAATCCAACATGGTTTGTTGTAGCTCTTTGAAACTTGACAAAATAAAGGAGTACTCAGTTTTCTCTCTATGGTTTGTTTCCTCTTCAAGTAGCCATAGGAAGAGACTGTGGAAAAGCACTTTCATTGAGAGGGGTTGCCAACCTTCTAAAATTAACGAGTTTCCGAAATACCTGCAAATATTTTTTCACCCAATCTTCATGATACTTGGTGGTAATGATCAGTTCACAAATCCCACTTGGCTCACCAAATTTTGTTCTTCCAGGTTGAAGCGTTCGTCTACAGTAGCAGTTTTTATATTTAGGTTTCCCTCTGCTCTCTCGTATATAGAGAGGTGAATTTGGAACTCTCAATCCAACATGGTTCGTAGTAGCTCTTTGAAACTTGACAAAATAAAGGAGTTCTCAGTTTTGTCTCTATGGTTTGTTTCCTCTTCAAGTAGCCCTAGGCACAGACTGTGGAAAAGCACTTTCATCGAGAGGGGTTGCCAAGCTTCTAAGAATTAACGAGTTTCCGAAATACCAGCAAATATTTCTTTTACCCAATCTTGATGATACTTGGTGGTAATGATCAGTACACAAATCCCTCTTGGCTCACCAAATTTTGTTCTTCTAGGTTGAAGCCATCGTCTACAGTAGCAGTTTTTATATTTAGGTTTCCCTCTGCTCACTCCTGTAGAGATAGATGAATTTGGAACTCTAAATCCAACATGGTTCGTAGAAGCTTTTTGAAACTTGACAAAATAAAGGAGTTCTAAGTTTTGTCTCTATGGTTTGTTTCCTCTTCAAGTAGCCCTAGGCACAGACTGAGGTAAAGCAATTTCATTGAGAGGGTTGGACAAGCTTCTAAGAATTAACGAGTTTCCGAAATACCAGCAAATATTTTTTCACAAAATCTTGATGATACTTGGTGGTAATGATCAGCACACAAATCCCACTTGGCTCACAAAATTTTGTTCTTCTAGGTTGAAGCGTTTGTCTACAGTAGCAGTTTTTATATTTAGTTTTCCCTCTGTTCTCTCCTATATAGATAGATGAATATGGAACTCTAAATCCAACATGGTGTGTAGTACCTCTTTGAAACTTGACAAAATAATGGAGTTCTCAGTTTTGTCTCCATTTTTTGTTTCCTATTCAAGTAGCCCTATGCACAGACTGTGGAAAAGCACTTTCATTGAGAGGTGTTGCCAAGCGTCGAAGAATTAACAAGTTTCCGAAATACAATAAATATTTTTCACCCGATCTTGATGATACTTGGTGGTAATGATCAGTTCACAAATCCCACTCGGCTCACCAAATTTTGTTCTTCCAGGTTGAAGCGTTCGTCTACAGTAGCAGTTTTTATATTTAGGTTTCCCTCTGATCTCTCCTATATAGATAGATGAATTTGGAACTCTCAATCCAACATGGTTTGTAGTAGCTCTTTGAAACGTGACAAATAAATTAGTTCTCAGTTTTGTCTCTATGGTTTGTTTCCTCTTCAAGTAGCCCTAGGCACAGACTGTGGAAAAGCACTTGCATTGAGAAGGGTTGCCAACCTTCTAAGAATTAACGAGTTTCCAAAATACCAGCAAATATTTTTTCACCCAATCTTGATGATACTTGGTGGTAATGATCAGTACACAAATCCTACTTGGCTCACCAAATTATGTTCTTCTAGGTTGAAGCGTTCGTCTACAGTAGCAGTTTTAATATATAGGTTTCCCTCTGTTCTCTCCTATATAGATAGATGAATATGGAACTCTAAATCCAACATGGTGTGTAGTAGCTCTTTGAAACTTGACAAAATAAAGGAGTTCTCAGTTTTGTCTCTATGGTTTGTTTCCTCTTTAAGTAGCCCTAAGCACAGACTGTGGAAAAGCACTTTCATTGAGAGGGGTTGCCAAGCTTCTAAGAATTATCGAGTTTACGAAATACCAGCAAATATTTTTTCAACCAATCTTGATGATACTTGGTGTTAATGATCAGTACACAAATCCCACTTGGCTCACCAAATTTTGTTCTTCTAGGTTGAAGCGTTCGTCTACAGTAGCAGTTTTTATATTTAGATTTCCATCTGCTCAATCCTATATAGATAGATGAATTTGGAACTGTAAATCCAACATGGTTTGTAGTAGCTCTGAAACTTGACAAAATAAAGGAGTTCTCAGTTTTGTCTCTATTTTTTGTTTCCTATTCAAGTAGCCCATGGCACAGACTGTGGAAAAGCACTTTCATTTGAGGGGTTGCCAAGCTTCTAAGAATTAACGAGTTTCCGAAATACCAGCAAATGTTTTTTCACCCAATCTTGATGATACTTGGTGGTAATGATTAGAACACAAATCCCACTTGGCTCACCAAATTTTGTTCTTCTAGGTTGAAACGTTCTTCTACAGTAGCAGTTTTTATATTTAGGTTTCCCTCTGTTCTCTCCTATATAGATAGATGAATATGGAACTCTAAGTCCAACTTGGTGTGTAGTAGCTCTTTGAAACTTGACAAAATAAAGGAGTTCTCAGTTTTGTCTTTATGGTTTGTTTCCTTTTCAAGTATCCCTATGTGCAGACTGTTGAAAAGCACTTTCATTGAGAGGGGTTGCCAAGCTTCTAAGAATTATCGAGTTTCCGATATACCAGCAAATATTTTTTCACCCAATCTTGATGATACTTGGTGGTAATGATCAGTACACAAATCCCACTTGGCTCACCATATTTTGTTCTTCTAGTTGGAAGCGTTCGTCTACAGTAGCAGTTTTTATATTTAGGTTTCCCTCTGCTCTATCGTATATAGATAGATGAATTTGGAACTCTAAATCCAACATGGTTCGTAGTAGCTCTTTGAATCTTGACAAAATAAAGGAGTTCTCAGTTTTGTCTCTATGGTTTGTTTCCTCTTCAAGTAGCCCTAGGCACAGACAGTTGAAAATTACTTTCATTGAGAAGGGTTGCCAAGCTTCTAAGAATTAACGAGTTTCCGAAATACCAGCAAAAATTTTTTCAACTAATCTTGATGATACTGGGTGGAAATGATCAGTACACAAATCCCACTTGGCCCACCAAATTTTGTTCTTCTAGGTTGAAGCGTTCGTCTACATTAGCAGTTTTTATATTTAGGTTTCCCTCTGTTCTCTCCTATATACAGAGATGAATTTGAAACTCTAAATCCAACATGGTTCATATTAGCTCTTGGAAACTTGACAATATAAAGGAGTTCTCTGTTTTTTCTCCATGGTTTTTTCCTTTTCAAGTAGCCCCAGGCAAAGACTGTGGAAAAGCACTTTCATCGAGAGGGGCTACCAAGCTTCTAAGAATTAACCATTTTCCGATATTCCAGCAAATATTTTTTCACCCAATCTTCATGATACTTGCTGGTAAGGATCAGTACACAAATCCCACCTGGCTCACCAAATTTTGTTCTTCCAGGTTGAAGCGTTCGTCTACAGTAGCAGTTTCTATATTTAGGTTTCCCTCTGCTCTCT